>NC_048298.1:108657090-108858803 GCF_013100865.1 Trachemys scripta elegans | reverse complement strand
GAAAAAAACCTGATGAGGTTCAACAAGGACAAGTGCAGAGTCCTGCACTTAGGACGGAAGAATCCCATGCACTGCTACAGACTAGGGACCGAATGGCTAGGTAGCAGTTCTGCTGAAAAGGACCTAGGGGTCACAGTGGACGAGAAGCTGGATATGAGTCAACAGTGTGCTCTTGTTGCCAAGAAGGCTAACGGCATTTTGGGCTGTATAAGTAGGGGCACTGCCAGCAGATCGAGGAACGTGATCGTTCCCCTTTATTCGACATTGGTGAGGCCTCATCTGGAATACTGTGTCCAGTTTTGGGCCCCACACTACAAGAAGGATGTGGAAAAATTGGAAAGAGTCCAGCGGAGGGCAACAAAAATGATTAGGGGTCTGGAGCACATCACTTATGAGGAGAGGCTGAGGGAACTGGGATTGTTTAGTCTCCAGAAGAGAAGAATGAGGGGGGATTTGATAGCAGCCTTCAACTACCTGAAGGGGGGTTCCAAAGAGGATGGAGCTCGGCTGTTCTCAGTGGTGGCAGATGACAGAACAAGGAGCAATGGTCTCAAGTTGCAGTGGGGGAGGTCCAGGTTGGATATTAGGAAAAACTATTTCACTAGGAGGGTGGTGAAACACTGGAATGCGTTACCTAGGGAGGTGGTGGAGTCTCCTTCCTTGGAGGTTTTTAAGGCCCGGCTTGACAAAGCCCTGGCTGGGATGATTTAGCTGGGAATTGGTCCTGCTTTGAGCAGGGGGTTGGACTAGATGACCTCTTGAGGTCCCTTCCAACTCTGATATTCTATGATTCTATGATTCTATGAAGCACTAATGAGGATTCCTTGGATGTTTGCATACGGGACTAGATCCATTATTTGCTGTGTTGAGGCCTGTCGTCTGAAAGATGTTAGCAGGTCAATCCTGTTCCTGAGTCCCCCGCTGTGTAGTTTGTTACATTATTCTGTACTGGAGTGTTTGTTGTTCAGTGGTCTTTTTTCTATTTCAAATGTATTTTTTAACCTAAAAAAACAACAAGGAGGCCACCGGAGGCTACCCCCTGATTTTTTAACCTAATGAGCCTGCACTCTAAATAAAAGGAATGCGGTTTCCCTTTCTTCAGATGACCCCTTCATCTAATAGGCTTTATGGAACAGAGCCAAAATGGTATCTGTCTGAGGGCCCATAATAAACAACAACAGCCACCTTGATGCTTGTCCTGCGACAATCCCTGTCACATATGCTCTGTGCATGAATGGCATTTAGTCACTGACTCATGTGTGGGGTGGGGTGGATCCACACTCCCTGGCGGAACTGTGGGGAAAACTGTTATAGGAGGCACAATCCTTCCCTAATCCCATTTCTGCTTTCTTCCTCCACCTGGACTCCATCTTTCCAAGGCTCCCCAGGCATGCAGAGTACAACCTGCTCCCCGAGGTGCATCTGACCAACTTCTCAGGCCAGTGAGGAGGGGACATGGGCTCATGGCCTCTCCTCCTCTCTGCCCTTCTATGCCCCTCCTCCCAGAGGTGCATGGAGGAAGCAGACCTTCTGTTTCCCTAAGCACAGGAATGTTAATTACCTTTGTCCCCTACCAGCCATAGACAGATGTAAGTAATGACTATGTGTAGGGAATACAATGGAGAGAGCAAGTCTATTGAAGGGCCCCCTACCCCATGTACCTGGGCAGGGGCTTGAGACAGTCTGATCCTTTATGTATAGATCTAATTATTAATCACTGTTATTTATGTACATTATGGTAGCAGCCCAGACGTGCTAGGTGCTGTTCAGACATACAGGAAGACACACGTTAGTATAAATTCTGTATAACTGAACTAGAAAAGAGGGTCATTCCCCCTGCCACACCAGTGGCCACATATTCAAATACCCTCACAACATGTATGCATTGCACTCCTAATCCCTGGAAAACAGGTAATTGTAAATGCACAGTCTTTTGTAAAAGGGAAGGACAGTCTTATGGCTAAAGCCTAGGACTGGCTATTGGGAGATTCAGGTTTTTTGCTTGCCTTTGCCACAGATGTCCTATGTGACCTTGGGCTAATCACTTACACCTGATTCATCAAAGTACTTAAACACATGTATAATTTTACATTCATGAAAAAGCCCATTGCTGTCAGTGGTATTAGGCATGTATTTAAGTTGCCCATGTATTTAATCCCCTTGCTGACTTTGGCCTTAACCTATCTGTGCCTCAGTTTCCCCCTCTTTGCAATGAGGATAATGATAATTTATCTATCACAGATTCACTCCTCTCACCCAGGGCCAACATGCCTATGGGCCTCCCACCTCCAAAACGACCTTGAGCCGATGTGCAGGTCAGTTCTGTGGTGTGCAGGGGGTGTATGTGGCTCTTCTGTGTGGCTCACATGGTGATGAGGACTCTGCATCCAACCCTGGCACCAGGGGTGAGTTTCACCTCTAATCCACACAAAAAGAGGTGAAATGTATCGAATATTAATTATTCACCCAGTTTCAATCCCCACAGAAGAGCACCTCAGGAGACTTTGTGAATGAGAAACCAATGCCCCTCAGACACGGGAGGTGTGACCCCTGCCAGGGAACTTCAGTAACATGTAGAAGCATAAATAAAATATCGTTCATTACCCTAAAAGTGATATGCCTCCTTCCTTGGTTTTTATTTCCATTTCCCTCTGTTTTTCTTTCCCTTCTTTATTTTTCTCTTTCCATCTCACTCTTTCATTCTACCCCCCTGTGCTTCTCTCTCTTTTCCGTTCCACTTTTCTGTTTAGTCGTCTTGTTGTCCATTTTATTAATGTTTTCCTCTTTCTGTGTCTTGTATTTTCTCTTCCTTTAAAAATACTCTCTCCTTCCCCCTACCCATTGTTTATACACAGTATTTCCTCTCCTGATTTTGTTTCTTTCCCTTTCCCTGAAACCCAATTCTTTGTTGTTATTCCTCTCCTTCCCCTCATACATGGTCTCCTTGTTCTCTCACTTTCTTCGGTTGTCTGGTCCTTCCTTGCTCTCCTCATGTTCCAGTGTCTCTTCTCCAACTTTCATCCTCAAAGGAAGTGCATTATCTTTTTCCTCTCCTTATGGCCCCTCATATCTTTTTTTTCTTACCCCTCTCTCTCTCTTTCCCTTTTCAGGCCCCTGCTCCCAATCACTAAGACATTAAAGGAAGGGGGCAGAATGCCCTTTCTGTTGCAGCTGGATGGGTGAGCCAGTTAGCCAATACCTCCTTTAGCTCAGTGTCCTCTAGCTTGCTGTCTCCTGCACAGCTGAAAGGTTGAAACAGAGGCTGATGAGAGGAATCGGCCTGATGCCTATCCTGGCCGCCTCAAGTCCAGTGCAGAAAGAAATCACAGCGTTTGAGCCTTTTAACAACCAGAACAGCCTAGTTAAAATCTTTGGGTGGCCTGCACTCAGGAGTCTCATGGTATCTGGATGCTCTATTCCTGAATCTCACGGATAATCCTGCCCTGAGCTAACACCCCCTCTATGCTACAAATCCATGGCACTGCACCTCAGGGAACCCGGTTACAACAAAAATATGGTTCCTGGTTATAATGTGTGGATTGGACCTTAACTGTGTTTTATAACTGGTTAAACCTTGGACCACCGCTGAAATCCAGTCTACATTGCAAATTGGAACAATATTTGTAATTGGGCTGGAGACAGCCTGGTTGCAGCCAGGTTTCCTGACATGGCTGCATTAGTGTAGAAAGGTCCTTAATCTGATCCTCCCAGGTGTGCCAGAGTCCTTGATATGACAGAGGGGCTCAAATCTTCTGGTGTTTGATGCCTGTTCAACAGCCTATGATAGATAGATATTTCTAAGATGACAAGAATGCAGCAATACAAAGAACGATAGATTTCAAAAATTAAGAAACGTCATGAGAATGGTGCAATGGGAAGGTGTAAAAAATTCAGTAGCATGAGCAAAGGCTGGAGCCTCCTAAAATATGTCATAACCAAGGCACAACAGATTGTGATCTCTCTGAAAAAGAAGAATGCAAGGAAAAAGAAGCAGCCAATGTGGCTTAGCGAAAGACACTCCAAAGATCTGAGTGTAAAAAAAGGAATTGCACTGAAATGGAGTAGTCAGGAGGGAACCAAAACAGATGAGTCAGTTTGCAGGCGTGAAAGGAAATATAAGAGCATCAAATGTATGATTAATGCTAAGTGAAGGGCTTAAAGGGGGAATAAAGACGGCCAACTATACCCAGAGAAAAAGAAATACTAGAGAGAAAGTAGATCTATTAATAAATGTGGAAGCATGTATAAATTAGGGCTGAGAATGGGAGGGTTTCCTCGGGAATTGAGGGATGGACTGGTAGGCAGGACTCCCTTGTGTAGAGAAAGTCACAATCCTTCCTGGAACTGCCCGGGAAGTGTACATCCTGCACTGACTGCAAAACTCATTTACTGTAATGCATTCAGTTCTGGACACCTCTATACCAAAAAGATGTCAATAAAGGGAGGGAACTCAGAGAACAGCAGCAATGGGGCTGACATAATGATCTTATAAAGAAAAAATTAGAAAATCTAAATATGCCTTGCTTGGCTATATGAGGATTTATGGGGGACATGAGAGTCACCTACCTGTAACCATCAAGGAGAGAGAAGTTTTGGCTGCTACGTTGGTAAGCAAGGGAAATGGACTATGTGATCTTTTACATCTCTAATATCTATGATTCCTTGAGATAAATCCCCAGTATTCCCCTTCTTCACATGGGCCCAGATTAAGCAAGGTACTTAAACATATGCCTAGCTTTATTCATGTGAGTAGTTCCATTGAAGTACCATATGAATTAGTGCCAGGAAGAGAGTGGTAGTAGAAATTCAGTTTTCTAGGATCCTATTTCTGACTCAACAAATGGTTCTGGGAGGGTATAATGAACATTTTCCAAGAAGACAAGCACGTATGAAAGGTTCAGCAATTAAAGAAACCATTTCCTAATGGCTCTGGACAGTTACAGGATTCACTGGGGAAAATTCATCCCTATATTCATTCCCTGAAACGCTAATGAATCCAACAGAGTTAAAGCAGAGATTAATTTTACTCTTCATCCTTTTTCTCTACCTGCATGAGTTATAAAATGTGTTCTTTTCATGAAACAGGGAGAGAAGACAGCTCCAGTAAATGAACCTTCCTCTCTGAAAAGGAGAGTACTCCTGTTCTTGAGAGGCCAGTCTTAATGTTGAAACAGCAAAACAACAAACAGTCCACCAGTACCAATGTTTAGCGGTGATGGTATCTTCTGGCATAAGGTTATGAAACAAGTAGGAGCTTCATCAATGAGGGTGACGTGCAGCTGATGCACACCATGACAGTGGCTTAGGACATGAGCGTAGGGGAACATATGGATGTATGGATTTTTACTTCTCCAAGGGACAACATTTCTAATGAGTGGCAGATTTGTTTGGTTCTTTATCAGGCCTTTTATTCATACAATTCTACTGTAGATTAGAGACAGGTTAAGCTGGAAAGTTTGTTTCCAGAGTCCCATTTTCCCAAAGTTCATGTATATGTGCATGTTCGCATTCAGGCCTTCAGTTTTGCCCATTATAGAGCCAATGATCTATCTTTGAGTTTCTACCTGGATCTGAACTCCCACAAAGCTTGGGGGTGTTTGCATTTGGGGATCTGACTCAAGCCCATCTCATTTCTCTAGTTAAAGACACCTATTGGGCTACTGATCATGGCTAAAGTCATTGGTGGCATAAGTGGGAAAAAGTCCACTGAAATTACTACTAGCCTCTTCACAGAAGACAATGTGGCCTAGTGGAGGGAGCACTGGTCTAGGATTCAGGAGATCCACGTTCAATTCCTTGCTCTGTTGGATGACCTTGAGCCAGTCACTTTGCCTCTCTGGGCCTCAGTTGCCCCATCTGTAAAATGTGGACCACGATACTGATCTCCTTTGTAAAGCACTTTGAGATCTACTGACGTAAAGGGCTATAGAACTAGTTTATGTCCCTGACTGCACTAGCAGTTAAATTGTTCCCTTGTGTTTAATGCCATGTCTGCCTAGGCAGATTATAGGTGTGTTGTGGGCAGAGGGCACAAATGTGTGTAAAAATTTCAGACTGGACTCTGAGTTCTAAAGAGAAAACCCTAGAAGCACCATCACAAAAAGCTCACCAGAGTGCTGAAGCTTTTTATAAATTAGAAACACGAACACCAGAACCCCTCTGTTCCCCAAGCCTCAAGAACATCTCTTTAAACTGCCTGCCTGTTCAGAGTAACTAATCTTGAATCAGTTTATGGGACTCGGCCAAGACAAACACTCAAGGTCCATTTGGGAGTCATACTTCAGAGCAGCAGGTTAATACTCTGCACGGAGATGCAAGGAACACAGTGGATGTGTTCTTATCAGCAGTCCTAATCATCCCAAATCTCTCTATTAGCAAATCCTTTACTTCTCATTCTCTCTTTATGCCTGGAGTAGGTTAGATGCTGATGGGCTGTTTGCCTTACACTGATAAAACCTGAGAGATCTGTGCCTCTCCTCCAGAAAAAACATTGCACGCCTAAAGACATGGGCTTGAGACAGTATTGCTCCTACTAAGTGGTGTCAGCTGAAAGACTGCACTACCCCCACAGCTGGGCATAAATGACAGAGACTGCTCTGCCCCCACAGAGGCTAACTAAAGAGATAGCACTGCTACAGAAGGGCGAAGTACAGATTCGCTGCAAAAGCCAAGCATTCCCAGTGCCAGGGCTGTGTTTAGTTATGAAACCTCTTGTTTTTCTACCAACTTCAAATACTGTTTACAGAGCATGGAATAGTACTAAGAGGAGGACCCAGATCCTGGACTAAACGTAGTTCCCCATCCCAGAGAATAGCCTTTTGATTACCGAATCCTTACTCTAATGCAAGAAGTAGCTCCAGCACAGGATTATACAAGTAAATTCCCTATGCCAGGGTGAGTCTGTGCTCACAATTAGTGCTTATGGAACTGATTCCTCCTTGGGTTTTTTCCTTTCCATTATGCTATCAAGAGAGCTGAATAAGCAGGGCACATTGCCTCAAAAAAACAGGGGCCAAGAGATAAATAATGCTAGAGGTCTGCGGACATGGTGAAAAATACATACCAGAATCAGAAAGAGCCATATGTCTTTCATTATTACTCACAGAAATGCCAGCGAAAAACAGCTGTGATAGGAGTATCTGTAAACTCCCCTCAGCCAGCACTAATATCCCATTGCCTATGGTACTCATGCAGGGAGAGACTGGGAATGCATTAGCTCTATACTTCTACATGGCCACCACTTCTGTGCACTCCCTACAGTGACTCCTGCAGGGAGAAGCTGGGACCACAGTGATTATGAGCTCCCTGGTGGCCACAGCACCTATCTCATTCTCTTCAATTATTCTTTCGTGAAAAGGAATGAGCAGCTGTGTGCGCCACATAGTAACTGCTCCTTCAACAGTTCCTGCTGGGACCCCTCCTGGGAGATACTGCGATTAGCTATAACTACTGGGAGAGGCTGGGACCACTCCTTTCCAATTTCAACTATCCTTTAGGGAGTGGCTGTCAGAGGCGAAGATATCTGACAACGTCCCAACATCCAGCAGTAGTTACATTACCTATATGGTGCCTCTTGCTGGGGTCAGAAATACCAGCAGCTGTAGAAAGCGGAGTGCTCCCTAGAGCAAACGCCCTAGCTTTAGTTCTGTGACAGGCCTGCTGCTGCTTCTCTCACACTCATTTCTCCCACATTGTCCTCTCCTAAAAGCCTTTCCTGTTGTTGCTCAGCTGAGAGCATGATACCTTCAAGTCCCCATCTATGTCTCCTACTCCTCTGCAGTCAGTCATAAAGGAGTAACTGCTCTATCACTTTCAGAAACTCCTCAGCCTGAAAAGACTGGGCTTTAGGCATAACATCAAAACAGCTTAATCAAAGATTGGTTTGGGCTTTACTGCTCTGGAAATGGCAGCCAATTCCATCTACAACAGAGACCCCGTAAGTATTTAAGCTAGTCATTCATACTTGGGAAAACGTAATGCATTTAAAATCCCCTCTTTAGCTTCTGCTGGGGAACTTTGGATGTTTTCAGTGGGAGAGGAGGGTGACTGTATCTTAAAGTTCTTCATCTCTCAGATTGTTCAGATAACCCCTTAGGGATAACCACCCATTTGCAGGACATTTTTTATACCATTCATGGTAGTCGGTGCCCAGCCCCTGCCTAAGTGAGGGCTGCACCACCATCTTTCTCAGAGCTGGAAATCTGTGCCCAATTTACATAGATAAAATAGAGCAGCACGTTATAGTTGTACCACGTGGCCCATAGAGATAGTGACTACAGATCCCATCACGCAGTGGTCCACCTTGATCCAAGAGGCCTTCTAGAAGTAGGTGGCGTCCTTCTTTGGCAGGCAGTTTGAATCAAGATGGAGCAGTGCATGATGGCACTTCTACAGGCTTGCAGGTCACACCTTTGTGATAAAAAGGAGGGCAACTGGGAGTTACGTTGCAGAACACATCTGATGCTCTAAGATTTACAGAATCACTGCACTGGTATAGAATATAAATCAGCATTAATATGCTGCTTAAAGCAAGCTTTTCGCTGTATTAGCAATTTTCATAGGTTCATTCTCCCCACTGTGATTTTTTGGGGGCAAATGCCCTGTTTTACTGTTTTTTCCCCTTTGAAGATATTGGTTCATAGATTTCAAGGCCAGAAGGAACCACTGTGATCGTCCAGTTTGACGGCCTCTAAAATTAAATTAAGTTTTGGGGCTATTTTTGGTGTTCAGGCATTTTTAGTTTCTATCTTTAATATGGTGTATTCCTGTAGCTGGCTGTTCTTTCAGCATGAGTAAGGGGCAGAGTTATGGCTGATGCTGGGACCTTAACTGAGAATGTCCTGGCTTTCAAGACTCTTTATTAAAACCCAGTTGTTCTAGTCCATGTTAAAGAGTGTTAAAAAGATATGCCATATAGTCTCATCTTTAATTAGGTCACAGAGAAGTTTTTAGTTTAGAAATCTTCTCGGTTATTTTTAAACTCACGGTGATCAGAGCCCATAGCAAAGCTTGAAGAGTGTAACGAAGCAGAATCTAAGCAGAAGAATGCTACTAAATGCATGAGGTATGTTCCTACACATATAATATGCATATAAGGTTTTTACAAAGTGTTGGACTTTGAAGAATTTCTACGGTAACATATGTGGCAAAGTCACAAACATGTAATCCTAGTGCCTATTGGAAGTTACAAGCTCTGCTGGTACAGCTGGTGATGCTTGTAATTTTCACAAGCACTACATTTGAGACCTCACAAAAGTACCAAGATTTTGAACATAACCCATGAAACTTGTGACCTTCATGAGTGGTACCTATAAGAGAATGATGGGAGAAGGGAGAGAGATTCTGGGCTGGCTGAGGGCAGAGACTGTGACTTTCCTCGATCCTCTACATTTTAAAAGGCCTTATAGAAAAAGATGTGAGAGGGGATAGAGGTGCTGGGTTGGGAGAGAGAAGAACCAACTTAGAGATGATGCTGGAGAGAGATATTGGTTTGAGTGGAGAGTGAGCAGAAAGTTACTGCACTGCTGAGGGGAAGAAGGATGACAGGTTGGTGAAGGGTGGTGCTTTAACTTTCAATAGAATAGACAAGCTTGGTTGTTGGACATGGTGGAGACTGTCACCTTTGTTAATGCCATATTGAGACCTCATGAAATGTAGCTGAAGCTACGCTAAAAAGATGAAGGCCTCAGTTAATTTAAGAGCTGTGTTGGGTTAGCTGGAAGAGCTTGTAAATTACAACTTTCCTTCTGGTATAATTATGTTAGTGGAATGTGTAGCTCCTGTGAACATAATAATCTCTGGAGACAGGAACTGATGGGGTTTCCAACATTGACAATAAATGATTAAATTCAAAACTAACATTATCCAAACCAACCTTGTGCTGTAATCCTCACAAAGCACTAGTGTATAGGCCAATTTGCCAGCCATTTTGAACTATGAGCAGACTGATAACTGACCTGTGAGTAGATCAATTAGAATATTTTTTCCAAAACCCAAAGAAAAATTTCCAAGTACCATAACTCAAAATGAATCATGTTTGATTAACTTCACTTTTCTTTAAAATCACTTGTGGCCTGGGGACTAATCAGGAGATGTTTCAGGCTATAAAATTTGTTTTGGGAAAGTTAGGGAGAGTGTTAGACCAGCATTCAATATGGAAATCATGCTGTAGCCTTAACTGTAGAGTAACTACCATGTCTTCATAATAATGAAGGAACAGGATCTTCCTCTCCTAAAAGGCACTGCTCTTTTTAAATGTGTCTACTCTCTTCCTGAGAAAAGCTCTTCCAAACACAGGGTGAGACTCCAATCCAGAGAGTAACTGCCCAGTTCAGCTACTGGGTGGTGACTGTGGGGGTGGGGTAGGGTTATTACATATTTTCTCCTCACTCCCACCACACAGGAAGAGAAATTCCCAATCTACAACACCTACCTTGGGTTTGAAGGCGATTAGTTTCAGAATCATCTCGACGGTGAAGAGACCCGTGAAGAGCATGTTGAGGATATTCATGGCTTGTTTGAAGGGACAGCTCTGACCATAGTGCTGAAAAACAAGCGTCCCAGAAGCATTATGAAGAATGGGCTGTTTGAATATACAGGGTTGCATCCCCCACTTAAAGAGGACTGCTCATATTTTTTCAGGTTTATGACTCCCCTCTCCTTAAATTCATTCACAGCAATAACTTTCCTTCATGGTCGAGCAAGACTGGATGTGGATCTCTTTAGGATTAGTTCGTGATTGTAACACAGGAATTGTCATACTAGACTAACCCAGCAGTCCATATGGTCTAGTAGTCTGTTCCTGACAATTGCTAATATCAGAAGCTTCACAGGAACTTGACAGAAATGGCATAATAGGCCATTATGAAAGAACCTGCTCAAACAGGAAGGTTCCTCTTAACTCTGGTCCCAGTTCAACAAAACACGCATGTACTTAAATGCTTTGCTGACTAGGGATGGATTTAAGAATATGTTCATATGCTTTACTAAATTGGGGCTCCACAAGTTAATGGTTGGCTTATGCTATGAAGCATCAGGGTTTATATTCCTAATTTTTTAATTCCTATCTAATGTACTTATGGAGCCAATCATTTTTTAATCTTACTTACCTCTTTGTTCCAATGACACCTTCCACAAGTAAATGATATGTTGGCTAAAAAGAGTATTTCCTTTGATCAGTTTTAAATTTGTTGCATTTCAGTTTCATTAAATGTGCCCTTGTTCTTGTATTATGAGGAAGTGTAAATAGGAGCACCCCGTTTACCTTCTCAAGACCATTCATTATTGTGCATCCCTCTAGCATGTCCCCTCTCTATAGCAAGCAGTCTCAATCTCAACAATCTGTCCTCACATGGAAGTATTTCCACCCACCTAATAATTTCTGTCATCTGCCTCTGGATATCTTCTTTTTTGAGATGGGGGTTAGCAGAACTGAACACAGTATTCCAGTGGAGGATGCATTACTGATTTACGTAAGGGCATAATTACATTTGCAATATTATTTCCTATCCCACTTTTTCCTAACATCTTGTTTACTTTTTTGATTGCTGCTGCATACTTCACAGAGGTTTCATTAAACTGTCCACAACGATGCCAAGTCTTGCTCCTGAGTAATTACAGTTAATTCTGAATCCAACAATCTCCATGAGTAGTTCAAATTATTCTTTCCAATGTGCATTACCTTGCATTTGTCAACTATGAATTATATCTGAAATCATGTTGCCCATTCACTTAGCTTTATTAGGATCCTATGAAGTTACTCCCAATCTTCTCTAGTCTTCAATAACCCACATAATGTGTCTACTGCAAAATTTTCCATCTCACTGTTCATCCTCTTGACCAGATCATTATAGGTGGGGCTAGTAGCGCTGCCCATTGCTAAGGTTGCCTGTCACGTCCCATTATAAGACCGTTTTCAGTTGCTTATAAGACTGGGTTGAACTTTAACCATTTGGGCTGAAACTTTCCATGCTGGGCATCTGGCTCAGGCTGAATTATTTGGAATTTTTTTAGCCCAAAACAGTTCAGCTCGTTTGAGACCAAGGCTAGAGAAAAATATGCTGTTCTACCCATTTAAAAAAATTCTGGTGATCTTTTCTTTGAAAAGCTCTAGTATCTTTCCATGCTTTGGGGAAGGGACTTGCAATTTTTTTTGTGGGGGGGGGGGGAGGGGTGTGTCTGTGTTTGACTTTTATCAAAAATGTGCCTTTTGGTGTGTCTGTGAAAATCTGCCCAAATTTGGCCAAGTTATAAGCCTTTGAAAAATTGCAGTTTGCACATGCTCAGTAGAGACTTCTTTGACTTTTAGCAGCTAGAATGTCAAAGATTTCATCCTTAGTTAAGATGCTCCATCTCTTCGTCATCTAGTGCTGACCAGACTGTTCATGCACCATCCAAACAGAGCAACTAAGCATGCTCCAACTCAGGGCTGGGGAGGGCGGGGGAGTGAAGCTGGACTCTGGTTATGTCTACACAGCAAAGAAAAACCCATAGCTGTGGGGCTCTTCCATTGCTCTGGGACCCTCTCATCCCACAGACTTCTGGGCTTGGACTGGAGCCTGAGCTCTGGGACCCTCTCATCCCACAGTGTCCTAGACCCCAGGCTCCAACCCGAGCTTGGAAGTCTACACAGCAATCAGGGCTGGCTCCACGCACCGGCAAAGGAAGCAAGTGCTTGGGGTGGCCAATGGAAAGGGGCGGCATGTCTGGGTCTTTGGCAGCAATTCGGCGCTGGGTCCCTCAGTCCCTCTCGGAGCGAAGGACCCGCCGCTGAATTGCCGCCGAAGAATGAAGCGGCGCAGTTGAGCTGCCGCCCAAGTGCCGCCGATCGCGGCTTTATCTTTTTTTTTGTTTTGTTTTTCCGCTTCACTGCTTGGGGCGGCAAAAAAGCTGGAGCCGACCCTGACAGCAATACAACAGCCTCACAGCCCGAGCCCTGTGAGCCCGAGTTGGCTGGCATGGGCCAGCCACGGGAGTCTAGTTGCTGTGTAGACATAACCCCTGTGTGACTGCTGCTCCCAGCCCCTCTGGGTTGGGGTGGGGACTGTGCTGAGAGGAGGGAGTCTGTCTGTTCTGTGCACTCAGTGATCCCCCTGCTAGCACCCAGGCAGCATGGAGGAGGAAACTGTCTGATTCGAATGCACAGAGAAGCCAGATCAGAGAGGAGAAAAAGGAATAAATTGGGACAAGGATTCTGGTGAGCCTGGGACTGGAGGCGAGGAGAGAAACTGGGACTGGCTGGATAAAGAGAATGGGACTAGGAACAAGTATGGGTGGTGGGAACAGTGCAACAGGGAGAGACATCTAACAAGGAGCTGTGGTGCAGGGGAGGAACTTGGACTGGCTAGGCAAAAGGACTGGGATAAGGAGCTAGGCTCTAGGGAGAGGGAGACAGGGGAAGACAACTGGGGAGCGGGTGTGGAGACTGAGATTTCATGAGGCGACTGGGGAGGGAGACTAGCACTTGGAGCCTGGGAGCCTGTGGAAAAAAATCACATGTGATCATGTAATTAAAGACTGTATCATAATTAAGGCTGCGAGTTTGTCACGGATTCCATGATTTTCCGTGACCTCCGTGACTTCTGCAGCGGCCAGCAGCAGCAGTTTGGGTGTGTGGGAGGGGGCTCAGGGCTAGGGGCAGGGAAATGCGGGGGGCGCTTACTTGGGGTGAGGGGCTCACCAGCTCCCCCTGGCATGGTCCTGAAGCTCCTAGGCGGAGGAAAGGCCAGGGGGCTCTGTGCACTGCCCGCCCCCAAAGACCCCGCCCCACAGGCCCCACCCCTGCAGCTCCCATTGGCTGCAGTTCCTGGCCAATGGGAGTTACGCAGTCAGGGCTTGTGCAGGGAGCAGCGCATGGAGCCCCCTGGCCCCTCCTCAGAGCTGCAGGGTAACATGGAGCCAGGTAGGGAGCCCCTGCCAGCCCCCCCCCGCACCAGCGGGGTCCCAGGCCACCTCACCCAGCGCCCGCTGTGCCCCTGGACTGCCCCCCACCCCGAGCATGCCCATCCCCCTGCCCAAGTTTTAGCTAGGGGTATTTAGTAAAAGTCATAGACAGGTCACAGGCTGTGAATTTTTGTTTACTGCCTGTGACCTATCCATGACTTTTATTAAAAATACCCGTGACTAAAACAGCTTTAATCATAATGCATACGCACAGGGGGGGCCCAATTAAGGTTGAACAGACAACCTTAATTCTGCCACTTCCTAATACAGAGTGCTTGACTTTGCAACCTTAATAGTGTTCTTTTAATGTTGATTTTGTGTGTATGTAGTTGATAAATATATTAAGCAACGATCGTCCTTGTATGGAACCTGGGGGTATCAGATTGGTCTTGTCTACGCTGGAGGCAGCATGTGTAGCTACACACTACAGTGAACATTTTAGTAAGGCTTTTGTCACTGTCCCACATGACATTCTCATAGGCAAACTAGGGTCTAGATCAGGGGCCGGCAACCTTTCAGAAGTGGTGTGCCGAGTCTTCATTTATACACTCTAGTTTAAGGCTTCGCGTGCCAGTAATACATTTTAATGTTTTTTAGAAGGTCTCTCTATAAGTCTATATATTATATAACCAAACTACTGTTATATGTAAAGTAAACAAGGTTTTTAAAATGTTTCAGAAGCTTTATTTAAAATTAAATTAAAATGCAGATCTTATCAGTTGAGTGTGATCCTTGCCCTTGCTTTTCCTTGCTGAGTTTTCCAATGTCTGGCACGTATTTGGATACTTTAAGCTGCACACAGGCTTCTGAGCGATCAGTTGTTAACCGGCTGGCAGGAGGTCAGGTTCTGGAACCCCAGATTGGCAGCTGAGGTGAGTGGAGCTGGCGGCTGGTAGGGCTGAGCAAGGCCGGAGGCCTGGACCTTGTCTGGCAGGGGGCCTGTGCTGGAACTCCAACTGGAAGCAAGGTTAGTGGGACCAGCGGCGGGACCCTGGCTGGCAAGGGGACAGCAGCGGGAACCCCAGAGCAGCGGCGGGCTGAGTGTCTCAGCCCGCCCCCACTCTGGGGTTTCGGCCGCTGGCTCCTGCCAGTCGGGGTCTCAGCCTACTGCCAGCCTGGGGTTCCTTCACCCAGGCCGGCAGCAGGACCCTGGCTGGCAGGAGCCGGCAGTGGAAAGTCCAGAGCGGCGGCAGGCTAAGACACTCAGCCTGCCGCTGCGTGCCATCAAAAATCAGCTCACGTGCCACCTTTGGCACGCGTGCCGTAGGTTGCCGACCCCTGGTCTAGATGAAATTGCTATAGGGTGGGTGCAAAACTGGTTGAAAAATAGTACTCAAAGAGTAGTTATCAATAGTTTGCTGTGAAATTGGGAGGGTGTATCTAGTGGGGTTCCACAGGGGTCAGTCCTGGGTCCGCTACTAGTCAATATTTTCATTAATAACTTGGATAATGGAGTGGAGAGTATGTTTATAAAGTCTGCAGATGACACCAAGATGGAAAGGGTTGCAAGGGCTTTGGAGGATGGGATTAGAATTCAAAATGACCTTGAGAATTTGGAGACTTGATCTGAAATCAACAAGATGAAATTCAATAAAGACAAGGGCAAAGTACTTCACTTAGGAAGGAAAAAGCAAATGCACAACTATAAAATGGGGAATAACTGGGTAGGCCGTAATATTTCTGAAAACAATATGGGGGTTATAGTGGATTATAAATTGAACGAGAATCAACAATATGATGCAGTTGCAGAAAAGGTTAATATCATTCTGGGATGTATTAACGGGAGTCAATACACATAGGTAAGACATGGGAGGTAATTATCCCATTCTACTTGACACTGGTGAGGCCTCACCTGAGTACTGTGTCCACTTCTGGGCACCACACTTTAGAAAAGATGTGGACAAACTGGAGAGAGCAACAAAAATGATAGAAGGCTTAGAAAATCTGACCTAGGAGGAAAGGTGAAAAAACTGGGCATGTTTAGTCTTGAGAAAAGAAGACTGAGGGAGGTCCTGATAACAATCTTCAAATTGTTAAGGGCTGTTATAAAAAGGACTGTGATCAGTTGTTCTCTGTGTCCACTGAAAGTAGGACAAGTAGTAATGGGCTTAATCTGCAGCAAGGGAGATTTAGGTTAGATATGAGGAAAAACTTTCTCACTGTAAGGGTAGTTAAATTCTGGATTAGGCTTCCAAGCAGGATTGTGGAATCTCCATCATTGGAGATTTTGAAGAACAGGTTGGACACACATCTATTAGGGGGATGGTCTAGATTTACTTGGTCCTGCCTCAGTGCAGGGGGCTGGACTTGATGACCTTTCAAGGTCCCTTCCAGCCCTGCAGTTCTATGATTCTATGAAAACTAGTCTGCATCCACACTATGGTGTGTAGCTACACGTAGCAATGAAAGGCTACAAGTAGTTGTGCGTAGGCAGCAGGGAAAGGCTCTGCCAACAATGCTAAAAATAGGAACATAGATGTGGGAGGCACTACTTGGGGGTGTCGAGAGCTGGGTAGGGTATATATCCTAAGGTTCTGGCATGTCTTTACTCGACTCACCTAAGCAGTGCCTCACTGTCTACACTGCTATTTCTACCCAAGCTAGGGAGGTGTGTAATATATGTACTCTATACACAACTGTAAGTGTAGACATAGCCACTGGCAATTGACCATTTATTCCTGATCTTTGTTTTCTGTCTCTTAGTTAGTTTCTGATCCATGACAGTACTATACCTCTCACTATATCACTAATTAGTTTCCTTGTCTGGTATTGCTTCCAGAAGCTTTGCTTTTGAACACAGCAAGTCTCCAGGAAGGAAAGGAAGTAGTCCTAATAGGCTGCAGTTCTGCTACAACACTTCATCCTGTGAGACAAATTCTGCCCTTAATTGTATGTGCCTGACTCTCATTGCCATAAATACACATCCAAGGATAGAATTTGAACCCCCTGGCTGAGTTTTCAAATGCAACCTCTGCAAATATAAGGACCTAATTACCTGACCTGCATGAGCAAATGCAATTTTGCACACAATGTGGAGTTGACACACTGGGCAATAACTTTGTTGTGAAATAGCATAGGTGCAAAACCTAAAACTGCACCCATGATGTAGAAGACTGGGATGAAGCCCCTTTGAATATGTGGCCATCAATGTGGTATTTGGTGTGTTCTCATGGTGAACTCAAACGTCCTAGTCTTCATTCAGCAATGCAAGAACAGACCACAGACTAAAGATGATGCTAGTGATTTTTTCCCTTCCATTCCCACCCCCCTCTTTCTTTTCTTCCCCAGATATTTGTCCTCTCTTTCCAATTGGGAAAAGGGTGAGATGCAAAGTTCAGATCTGGGTGTTGGCCCACCCTCGAGTTATAGGGGTATTTATATCTGCGGTGTTGGTTCAGGCCCACCTCTACTTTTCAGAGGATTCTGTCTGTGGCTTGTGAGTTCATTTGTTCTTTGGATTACCATTTAATTGGACTGTGACTTCGCTATTTTTTTTAAATTGAGGATAAACAGAATTAAGTTATTGGTGCCCTCTTGGAAAGAAGAGGAGAGCCAGATTCATGGTTTCAGTGGTGTTTCACCAGGAATGAATTTGGCCCAATGTCTTTAACAAACAAGAGAGTCAGGTCTTTTCCTTCTCACCCCAGGGGAGTTATAGGCTGGGGAGCAACTTAAAGCCTTGCCAGACTCCCACATCCTCCCAGCTGAAGGGCTGCCCACCCCCACACCTATGGTGCTTTCTGATCTCTGACTTACCTGCATAGCCAGGCAGATGGTGTTCAGCAGGATGAGAACAAACATCAGGTACTCAAAATAGGTGGAGTTCACCACATACCACACTTTGTATTGGTACTGGTTCTTAGGGATGTACCTCCGCAGGGGGCGGGCCTTCAGGGCATACTCAACACATTGGCGCTATTAAAGAGAAAGGAGAGATTAAAAAAATAAGGTAGGTGGGTTGCCTCATGTATAAAAAATTAATATATTTCCATGACAATTGTTTTTGGTATGTAATTTCTTTTAGATCACAATCTAAATAAATACATTCTACTTACTGGAACCTCCATCTGTACTTATAGACTCATAGACTCATAGACTTTAAGGTCAGAAGGGACCATTATGATCATCTGGTCTGACCCCCTGCATGCTGCAGGCCACAAAACCCTTCCCTGGACTCTGCTGTTGAAGTCCCCAATCCTGTGTTTTAGTGACTTCAATCGGCAGAGACCCTCCTGCTAGTGATCCCTGCCCCATGCTGCGGAGGAAGGCGAAAAACCTCCAGAGGCTCAGCCAATCTACCCTGGAGGAAAATTCCTTCCCGACCCCAAATATGGCGATCAGTAAGACCCCGAGCATGTAGGCAAGAGTCTCTAGCCTGACCCCTGTTGGCCATTATACTATTTACGTACCATTGCTTGGTTTTCCTTGGCTACTATGTTTTACCATTAAACCATTCCCTCCATAAACTTATCTAACTTAATCTTAAAACCAGACAGGTCCGTCGCCCCCACCGTTTCCCTCGGAAGGCCGTTCCAATATTTCACCCTCTAACGGTCAGAAACCTTCGTCTAATTTCAAGCCTGAACTTCTCCACGGCCAGTTTATATCCATTCGTTCTCGTGTCCACATTAGTACTGAGCTGGAATAATTCCTCTCCCTCCCTTGTATTTATCCCTCTGATATATTTAAAGATAGCAATCATATCCCCCCTCAGCCTTCGCTTTGTCAGACTAAACAACCCAAGCTCCTCTAGTCTCTTTTCATAGGACAGGTTTTCCATTCCTCTGATCATCCTAGTCGTCCTTCTCTGCACCCGTTCCAGTTTGAGTTCATCTTTTTTAAACATGGGAGACCAGAACTGCACACAGTACTCCAAATGAGGTCTCACCAGCGCCTTATACAATGGAAGCAGGACCTCCTTATCCCTACTAGATATACCTCGCCTAATGCATCCCAAGACCGCATTGGCTTTTTTCACCGCCACGTCACATTGTCGACTCATAGTCATCCTGCGGTCTACAAGGACCCCTAGGTCCTTCTCCTCTTCCGTTACTTCTAATCAATGCGTCCCCATCTTGTAACTAAAATTGTTATTAGTCATCCCCAAGTGCATCACCTTACACTTTTCACTATTAAATTTCATCCTATTTCTGATACTCCAATTCACAAGCTCATTCAAGTCTCCCTGCAGAATATCCCTATCCTCCTCCGAATCTGCAATGCCTCCCACTTTCGTATCATCCGCAAACTTTATCAGCCCACTCCTGCAATCGGTTCCGAGGTCAGTTATAAATAGATTAAATAAAATGGGTCCCAAAACCGAACCTTGAGGCACTCCACTAGTAACCTCCCTCCAACCCGACAGTTCACCCTTTAATACGACCCGCTGCATTCTCCCCATTAACCAATTCCTTATCCACCTCTGGATTTTCATATCAATCCCCATGTTTTCCAGTTTAACCAATAATTCCTCATGGGTACAGTATCAAACTTCCTGTGGGCCAAATTCTGCCCTCAATTACACTCATGCAACCTCAATGAAGTCAGTGTGGTTGCACGGGTGTTACAGCAGAATTTGGCTCTATCTATGGGCCTTTAAGAAGAAATTATTTTACCTGGTTCTTGAATGATGACAAATAGAGACAGCATAGTGCTTTATCCGTTTGATAGCCCTCTGTGTTCCACTCTGGCTATTTTAGCCCTTGTGCATTTCCTTTGGCTAGTATTTCATGCCTTTGGTTGCACTATGCAGCCATAAGTTACCTGGTTCTTGTCCAGCTCACAGTTCTTGTATTCCTGCTCTCCTTGTTCCTGAAACGTGACAATGACGAAACCAACGAAGATGTTCATCATGAAGAAAGCAATGATGATGATATAGATAATGAAGAAAATGGAGATCTCCACCCTGTGGTTATAGATGGGTCCCACATCCTCCATGTGAGAATCTATGGATTTGTACAGCAGCCTAAAGGTGAAGAGAAACCCAATGCAGACACTTAGAAAATTTCCAACATAATTGTCTCTCAACACCCCACTGGGCTATGTAAGTAAGATGGTGGGAGTCTAAGTTTTAGCTATGTTCTTCTAATTTTATTAATATTGAAAAAGGATTTAGTTTTATACAGGGACAAGACACACACTAAACCTCCTGATCTGACTCCCAAACTTTTGTGAAAGTTCAGATCTAGATCTTAATTTATCTGTTCAACTCTGCTGTGGGTTCAGGGCTATCTGTAGTTTAATCTTTTAAAAGATTAAAATAGAAGATGTGCCCCTTCATTTAACATAGTGCAGATAAAGAAGGAACAGTCCAATTTGTTGGGAACTTGGTCCTAGTTTGATGCTGTTCACAGGCGTTCTGAAAGGAAGCATGATCTTGGCACTTTAAACTATTTGACGTCATGCTGGCACCAACGAAAGAAAGCTCTTGAGCCTGGCTAGGACAGGGTAGGGCCATGAGACAGCTCATGCCTGAGTCACCCTGATGGAATGGTACTGAGAGAGATGCCAGGCCCCCCTGGCACACACAGGACGGCACTGTGAGACATCTCGTGTCTCACCAGCATGGACAGGCCTGTGCTGTCGCATTTCACACCAGCCTGGCACTGGTGGGGTGGACCCGTGAGAAAACTCACCATTCTCTGTAACTATTGATAATGTGCCTCACGTGCAGTTCACAGCACAGATAAAGTATGGCATGGCAGGGAGCTGTTATACACATAGTATTCTACAATACCAAGCATTTAGTACTGGGCATCTAGCTGGAACAGTCAAAATGGGAACAATTGCTTTCACTTGGTTGAAAGAATAATAATGTTAATATTAATCAGTAGTAGTCAAAATATTAATATTGCTTCTACTACTCATCAGTATTTGCTGAGAGCTGAAAGGGGCAATTGGCCTGACATCAAGGGGTTTACAATCTTCATATACAGAAATACTAATGCTGCTACGACTTCTCCTCTACACATTTCTATCGCCTTCCTTTAAAGCTATCAAAACACTTTACAAACACTAATTAAGCCTCATAACTCTGCTGAGTGGATGATAAGGGATATTATCGGAATCACTTCACCCACCTCTGAAACGCAGCCACCTCTGGGCTGGGGTGTGGCAGCTGTTAAGCAACACTGCATGAAAATTTAGACGAGGGAAGATTAATGGTTAGATTTTGATTTTCCCTTAGAAATGAATGGGGAAGTTGCACTGCTCCCCATCACCAAGCCTTTTGTCCCCCAGATCAGCTGTGCACTCACTCTGGCCAGCCCTCAAAGGTTGAAACAGTAAAGAGTGCCATCATGGCAGTCAAGACGTTGTCAAAGTTGAACTTGCTGTTCTCCCAATTGCGGGACTGGATGATTGGCTGGGTGACTTCTCCATCTTTGTACGAAATATAATGCCCCCTGTTGTTGGACGGCAGAAGGAAAACAAGAGAGATTTTCAGTTCTCAACTTAGACCCAGTTAGAGCGGAGCTGAGAAATGCAGCTGCCTGGGAAAGGCCGGACTCACCTGCATTCTGCTTCTGTTTGCTTGGAGCTATCGCTGCAGCTATACAGTTTGCCCTAGGGGAGAATGAGAGAAGAGGAGTGAAGTCTCCCTTCATTATGGTTGATCAGTGTAGCAAGGAGATTGCACTTTCTCTTTGCTTAACTGACTATGTGCCTCCATGAAGAGCTGAGTAACAACTGGTGTCAGGAGGGTGGGGTATAAAAGGAGAAACCAAAGGGAGAGGACAGAAGGAACGTTCAGTGTTCATCTGGAGTCCCTTCAGTTGTACAAGACATGGACGTGGACATTCCCCGAGAAAAGCCCCACTGCTATTGATGTTATGCCACAAAATTCTGGGAGAGGGTGGCAAAGTGCTGCTCCTGGTTCTCATGACCTGAGGTTTAATGAGTCACCTTTGCGACATGCCTGGTCTCATGTCTTCGGAACTTGGCTAATGGGAGCCTGGGGGATTACTGCTTAACCCAGGACTCCTATCTGACGGTACTGAGGATGGTTTCTGCTCCACGCAAAGCTCCATTTCCCCTTTCCCCTACACTTCACCACGTTACGTTTCTCCCCCCGGCCACCACAGAAGATGATTCAGTGGGATGGATGAATGAATGGACCCAATGGTTTTACCTTGAACAACTGAACTCCAATGCAGGCAAACATGAACTGCAGCAAAGTGGTGACAATCACAATGTTTCCGATGGTTCTGATGGCTACAAATACACACTGGACCACGTGCTGCAAAGGAAAGATGGGGCAAGAGTAACTGGAGGAACCATCCTGAGCTGCTGTCGCTATTGGAGAAGCACAAGGCTTCAGCAAAAATATAAGAATCCCAGGTTACAAGCTCCATAAAGTGGTGTCTCAGGAAAGGAAGAAAAGACTCCCTGGACTGTGAGCTGTAGTCTTGTGAGCAGGCAGAAAAGTGTAGAAAAGACCAGAACTTGGCTCAGAGAGCAGCAGGATCCTCATCTATATGAATACCCTTCCTGGTCAGGTGAAGGGACCTGGCTGATAGAGAGGAGGCAAGAAGCGCAGCCCACCTATCTGCAAACCAACCCAAAGCTAGTGCATTAGGCCCTCCAACCTTGTCAGTAACCCTTTAAACACTACTCAAGTGGTGTTAAAAGGCTGATACTTCTTGACTGAAGTAACCTGGATTTCTAGTCTTGAGAACCACTTGTGGGGATCAGGATTTCTCTAACCTTTAGTCCCTTGGCTCTGTTGATGGCCCTCAGCGGTCTGAGCACTCGCAGGACACGTAAGATCTTCACTACGTTGATTGCACTGGACCTGGAAGAGAGTAGCAGTACATCAGCTTTTACAGCGACAATAGGAAGTGACCTACCTGAGGGACAGTTCACCCACTCTTTCCCATTTGTAAATACTGTAAGAAATCCAAGGCCGCCCAACACTTCAGAGTCATCCCTTTGCTGAATGCCATGCCACTGAAAGCATCAAGGTGGCAACAGGGGTAGAACTCGGTACTTTCTGCTTCAAAGGCATAGGCTACTACAATTTTGGCTAAAGGAGAATCTCCATTAGCTGTTGGCAGTATAGGGTTTATGACACAGATTAACATAGTGTGATTTAGTATACTAGAGGGCAGTCATGCACGCGCGCACACACACACACACAAGCAAGTTCCTTACAAATCATTTCATTCAAACACAGTCCTTGTTGTGAATAAATATATAATTCAGAGACATCAAGAATGGTAGATACTCTCCTCAGAATACATCTAGTTTTGTAAAATGTAATTTTAGCCATGTTTCAGAACTTTCTGTGAAAGGAAGGAGCTTTTAGGAAGCACTTCAGAAAGCCCTGAGATAGGATGGGAAGCTGCCCTACTGAAATGTCCAGGTGAGCCCTGCCTCTTGATCAGAGTCCCAGGGTACATCCCTCTAGCGTTAGCCATCTCCATTGTATTCACAAAACGATCAGAACACAGGGAGGGCTCTCTCGAACAGGACAAGCTGCCAAATACACGACAGATGTGCAATGGCAAACGGTGCCACGATGCAATCATCGCAAGACATTTTAAGATAAGGGCACAAAGAAGCACAGCGCTGACGTGTTAAAAGAAGAAAGGAGCACATCAGTTAATTCTTGGTGTCTCATGAATTTAAAGGTTCCTCATCCAACCTTGGGCTCGACTTGGCAAGGTGCTGAGCATTTGGGTTCTGATCCAGCACAACACTTAAGCATGTACTGAACTTTTAGCAGATGAATAGTCCTCTTGAATTCAGTGGGGCTACTCACATGCTTAACTTTAAGCATCTGGATGAATGCTTTGCTACATCTAGGGCAGAGAGCTCAGTCAGCACCATGCAGGAGTGAGCCCCGATGAAGAATCCCTCCTGCAGTTGTAAGGTGTCAGGCCCCCGCCTACAGCTTTTGGGAACATTCTCCTTTTGCTAGCATATGAAGAGCCTGAACAAGTTCTTCAAGGGCTGGGGATAATGGCCAAAATGAGCATTGAACAGTTGTTAAGCAGCTGATAGAAAACCCACTGAAGTCAAAGGGAATGTTTCTGCTGACTTCAATGGGCTTTGGATCAGGCCCTAAGGAAGCTGTTATTCGCATAATAGGAACAAGGTAAAGTTGCTTTGGGATCAGCTGGGTTCTTGTTAGGTAGGAATTACCCTGGCTTTATCCTCAGATCTTCCGTGTGAGGCAGACAGTTCTAACAGAACCAAGTGGTTCCATACGCTTGGTAAGGTTTATGGAAGGAGGGCTTGGGTAATAACAACAACAACAATTTTGTAATTTTATTGCAGCTTTCTCCCTAGGCTCTCAAAGTGCCTTGCAAGCATTCCTTAAGGAAAAACACCTCTGTGAAGTAGATCTATATTACCCCATTTTACAGAAGAGGTAACTGAATCACAGGGAGGTATAAAGACTCTCCTGAAGTAACACTGTGAGAGCCCGAGAGTTTCATGACTCCCAGTTCCTTATCTTAACTGCTGGACTACACTCTTCTCTTTCATTTGCTATCTCCGATATCTCCCGCTTCAGGTCATTACCGACAGACAGCATGACCCAATTCGTATTGAGCCTTGCTAGTATGAGCCACTTCCTGAACGAGTCTGCAAAACAATTCTGAGGCTTTAAGAAGACTGTTGTTGTTCAGGGGAGTGTAAAAAATAAATAAAAACTTGTACAGAAAAGCCAACACAATCCATCTAGTACCTCCCCTCCCCCACCCCCTCCCGCCCTCCCAACAGACCAGTGGATTATCTCAGTCAAGAATGGCTCACTCACTGGATCCCAAAGGAGATGAGAGACACACTGACCACCAGCAAGTCTAGGATGTTGAAGTAGTTCCTGCAGAAGGAGCCCTTGTGGAGGAAAGCTCCATATGCAGTCATCTGCGGGGAGGCACATGGAAACACAAGCAAACTTTGCCATTAGCAGCTATTCAGGGACCATCTCTCAGACCAAGTCCAACTTGTTATGCTCGAGGTGTATATATTAAGAAAGGGCAATATTTTTAATGCAGCAATCATTTTACCTCAAAACCCCAGTGGACAGGATGGGTCCCAGTGGAAAGAAAATGAAGTGGGAGAGAGGGTAAAATAACTATCATGAGAATATATGAGGAAAAGTTTCAAGCCAGTGTCCAGCCATCTGGGGAGAGGGTGCTCATTTGGGGCCAATAGTAATTCTTCCTTGGAATTAGAGTATACAGAGAACATAAAGTTCACTTAGAAATAGCAAAGCAACACAGTGAATATTTGCAAAAACAACTCTTTGCAACCAAATGCCTTCCCCTTTATCTTTAATGGCAAGGCACTTATGACTAAGATGCCTGCATTTTATAAAGGTTCCAGGACTAGGCTGAATAAAAATATTACATAAAAAGGGACTGTTTCTTGGGATATTTTCCTGGGCAATACCATCTGGAGTGGACAGCTGAGACCTCCTCCCTCTGAGCGAGAACAACAACTGAATCACTTGGGGATTTTATGATTTAGGCCAGGGCTGAAACGGTAGGCAGAATTCCCTTTTGATTTGGTTCACTCCCTAGATTCAGAAACTCAATCCTGTGTCCTCTCTACTTGCTTTCCCTCAAGTTCAGCCCCAGTTTGGTCCCTGTAATTTTGTTCAAGAAATGAAGCAGGTATATTTCCCCGCTCTTCCCTCTGTTCCTTTCTCACAAATCCTAAGGAAAGATACCATGGGACAATGTGACTAAAGCTTCTGTACTAGGAAGAACAGTCAGCAGGAGCACCTTCCACTCTTGGAACATTAAAATTCCACTTCCTATATGAGGGATTCCCTGCCCCAGAAGGTGTATTTTATTGAATAACAACGAGATTCTGTAAAAAAAATGTTCCCTTTCTGTGGGGCAGGTGGAATTTTCCATCTTTGGAACTGTATTTATTGACTGTAAATACAGATGGGTCTGAACAAAACTCCAGGCCTAAAAACCTCTGAACTTTGGGAAGTCCAGAAGTTTTTAGACCTGGAGTTTAGGTTCAGACCTCTCTCTTTTTACATTGTCAATAAATACAGTTCTGGAGCCTTAGAATTCCCTCTGTCCCACAGAAAGGGAGCATCTTTTTGGGAAAGTTCAGATCCTGATTTGAATTTTATGGGCAAGACCCATCTCAAAACACAACTAGATGAGACTAGCATTGCAGTTTCTAAAAATGATTAGCTTTAACCAGGCTGCTCAAAGCAAGAGAAAAACAATCAGAGGCTAAGTCCAGTTGGATTGTGAAGGATACACAACCTTATATGGGTCCTCTGGTTCCTGCTATTAGTCCAGATAGTGTACTTCCTAGCAGTTTCCAGCCCTGGCTACCCATGGCAATTCCAGTCAAAGGAGTGCTGAAGACAGCATGATATAGCGCATGACTTTATTCACCAAACATCCACGACATTAGGAACTGCCTACCAATCAATCAGTCAGACAGGACTCAGAAGGGAAGGAAGTATAAACTCTGGCCTCAATTTAGAATTTATACTTATGAACACATTTGACTGGGGAAAGGGAGGGTTCTTGCCATGACAAAGGTGGTAAAGATGCCCTTTACTGCTTGTATTTTGTATGGCAATCTTGAAAGAAAGAAGACACCATTGAAATCAGGATGGGAAGCTCTGCTGGGTTTCAGTACTGTAGGAACAGTGGTTCTTTACTGCCTGTTGGAAGATTTCACTATATTCAGGGAAGCTACTTAAAGAGTGTATAATCCAGTGTCTGCTTTCCACCTGTGGCACTGACCAAAGCAACTGCAATACCATTTTAAATGATTTAAAGAATTATAGTCTTTGCTTATGCAGCACTTTATATGTTCAAAACATTGTACAGACAATTAATTAATGGTTATCACAACACTGTGAGGAAGGGAAGTGTTATCAGCCCCAAATTACAAATTCTCCACTGTCTTGAGATTTGTGCTGGTCCAGTCAAGGCAACTCTTTACACCTACTTGGTACTCATGTAAAAGACTGCACAAGATGCAAGACAGTGGAGAAACAGGCCCTGAGAGATTAAGTGACTTGTCTTGAGGTCAAGCTACGGGACACTAGCAGAGACAGGATTAGAACTCAGGATTTCCTGACTCCTAACCCTGTGCTCAGTCCCTGCTCTTCTATCAGTTACACCTGGAAAAAGCCCAGGGTTGAAATTCTGGTTCCACTGAATTTAACAAGAGTTTGGTCATTGACATCAATGGGACCAGGATTGAATCCCAGATATAGTTACTACAAGGTTCACTCCTCCAGGGGAAAGCAGATCACTCTGCTAGTGGATTTGTTAGATGAAAGGTTGGGACCTGATCCCACTCCCACTGAAGTCAATGAGAGCTTTGCCATTCATATCAGTGGGAGCAGGACTGGGCCATTGGTGGTATACTACCATAAAGTCAAATGGCTTGAAGGTGCCCTTGTACAGAGAGCTAAAGCTTGTACTAAACTTATATTTAATGTTGCTGCTGAGCTGTTTTCCTTTTTAACGTGGTTTTTTTTTTTTGGTGGGTGTTAGATTTAATGGGCACACACACGTATGCAGCAGCACAACAAAAAGGGTGAGCCTCTCGGGACAGCCCTGTAGTTTTGGTGCTTTGAAGCCAAACAGACAAGCCCAGTTCCTAACATTCAGGGAGAATCCTGCCCTTCCAGTGTTCATTTGGATATTGTATTAGCTGTCGGAATGATGAGATCTCAGCAGCTCCAAGGAGAATGCTGCCATCCACTAGCGCTTAAAACCAGTTCATTGAGTAAAAAGCAAGATGCCAACTGAACCCTGCATCTAGAGAGCCAGGACATTGCTTGATTACTGTTATTTAAAATATTAGTTTTTGGGAAAATGAGAGTTAAGACAGAGGCAACAGATTTTTATTTTCTTCATTGCCAAACTATTCTCCTGTTCCATTTCCTTGTGGCCAGGGTGTTCCCCTGAAAATCAGAAGGGGGTATTTTAGCCAGGCAGTTTCACTCTCTGGATCAGAGATTTTCAGCGACCAGTACCGTCCCAGTTATGGGCCTTCATTCTTTAGTGACTGGTATTCTAGGCTCCTCCTCCAGACCTTAACAATGAGCTTCTGTGCTGGGCCCCTGTGGCAATCTGCTATTTGTCTCCCATTAAGCCACAAGGGACTTCTGGCTGCTCCAAACTCCAATCTCATGACAGTGTAAAACTCAGAGCTTCACTTTGGGTTTTGACACGCCAAACTGTGTGAGGGGGGAAGGGCATTGGTTCACACAGTGCCGTTCTGCAGTGTGAGTTCCACATGTGAGAGGCTTGCATGCTCATGGTTCTTAGTATGGTACATATGTACTGTTGTCCTGAAACGATTGGCAACTGTTGGGGTAAATTTCTGGCCTGTTTGCCCTTTTCTTGTCCCTGTCTAATATTTCCTGAAAGAAACATCACTTCATATTGACGCCCCAATGCAGCATCATGCTGACACTGGTCCTAAATAGCAAATGTCATTTGAATATCAACATTGGACAAAAGATCTGTTTAGAAGCGTAGACAACTACCAATAAGCTAAAAAACAAAAGAAAATCCTGTCTGTGGAGATAACAATGGGATTTAAAGTGATACAAAGACAGAGAGAGAGAGAGAGAGAAGTGTATTGCTCAGATTGGTTACCTTAAGAATAATTTCTAATGTAAAGATACTAGTGAAGACATAGTCTGCATTGCCTAGGATCTGAAAAATAAGCACAATCGGGTTAGTGGTACTGAGCGTGACCCAATACAAACAGGCGTGTGTGTTAGCAACAGATAGTGGCAGAGAAGTAGTAGGCTTATAAGTGACAGATAATAATGGTAGAGAAGATGGGGACTTTACCTTCAGAGCAATTTCAATGGTGAAAATGACAGTAAAAACTATATCAAAATAAAAGAGAATCTGTAAAACAAAAGGGAATAGGGGTGGAGGGGTAGATCAGTGAGTGATCACTGGAATGAGAAATCACCATTCAAAATCAAAATGCACAAGTCTTTTAATAGGAGGGCAGGAAGGAATAGATGGGAAATGGTTTGGTAAGAACATCCTGTTGAATACAATGAAGTTCTTGGTACAGGATACAGGCAGCATATTAATGAAATCTTTGCTGAGAGTTACAATCCCATGTGGCTTCGGAGGCAAAATAATATTTTTTTAATTTAATTAAATTTTATAAAGAATTCAAGGGTTTCCCAAAGACATTTCCAAATGGAGAATACAAGGATATCTGGTCTCTCAGTGGAAAACATGCGATTTCTTTTTATTAACTTCCATTCAAGTTTTTCTGTGTCCTTTACAGTGGAGGGAAAAAAAGGCTTCAAATTGCTGTTCAGGGGTAGCTATTGCTCTTTTTTTCTCTGTGCTGACTTGTCATGAATTGGGGGAATAACAAATATATAAATTTGCAAATTAAACATAATCATAGCTTTTTGTCGAGAGTGACACAAGAGAGAACGGCAGGTCCCGAGGTGTAAAGTGACATCCAAAGCAGGTAACAGGGTTATCTTACTATGGATCAACCTGGGTCCCATTAAAGCTATAGGAGTTTTGCCATTGACTTCAATGGGACCAGAATTTGACCCTATATATTTGAGATGAAGGAGAATATCCATGTCACAGTCAAATCTCCTGCAGTCCCCCAAACCTTTTCTTTCAACTGCATTATTAGCAGTGCAGATTGTGAATGTCTTCTCTTTGGCTTACTGTCTTGCTAGTTTGATTAAACTTTACATTTAATAGTCTGCCATGGGAAGTGGTAGAAGCCTCATCACTTGGCAAATGTAAAGCCGGACTGGACAAAGAAATAGTAAACATATTATCTTTCAGTGGCAGGGAGATGGACTGCCTGAGGGGGAAAAGGAATCTTAACAGGGATCTGCTGCCTCTTAGGTGAGTGCTCTAACTATTGGGCTCTGGGATATTCTGATGTGGGGCTTCTCAGTCTCTCCTGTTGAACTCTGGGTAACTAATGAATCACTGGAGCAGGGGGACTGGATCCTGGGTCTCCCATGTGAGTGCTCTAACCGCTGGGCTATCAGGTCACTCTTGTGCTTGTATGCTCTCTGTCTGTCTCAAAGAGTCATATGAGGGAGGTCCTAGTCCTCCCCTGCCTCCTGGCTGTTTTGTAGGAATTTATCAGAGGGGGATGCCTATTGGATTGGGCCCTGCACATGACGTAGGCAGCCGAATGCCTGTCCTACCATTTGTGAATTGCTTTAGGGCTTAGGTGGGAGAAAGGCGCCCAGATGCCTAGAGGGAGGCAGCAGTGCACATACTCAGAAGCAGAAATTTGGGTGCGTAGAGAAGTTTTAATGCAAAAACTTAGGTGCCGAGTGAGTTTAGGCCCCTCCATGGTTCAGCAGGAGTTTTGTGCACTGCAGTGGTCCCAAAATTGGGAATTAGGCACCAAATTTCTTTTGTGCATTGAGGGCACAACCCCTTGGGAACACAGGGAGAACACAGCCACTGCTCCACCCTAGGATAGCAAGTATGGTCCATTCCACTGGCCAGTGCAGAGACAGGTTTCAGAGTAGCAGCCGTGTTAGTCTGTATCCGCAAAAAGAAGAACAGGAGTACTTGTGGCACCTTAGAGACTAACAAATTTATTAGAGCATAAGCTTTCGTGGACTACAGCCCACTTCTTCGGAGGGTCTCCCCACTCTCCTTTGCCCACTTTGGAGAGTTGCCAACAGCGGCCATAGCCCTGTAGAGTCCTGGTGCACAGGATAGTGTATGGACCAGACTGTGTTGTCCCTGTGTGGATGCAGAAAGGGAGTTAGGCTGCTTGTAATGTCACCCTGTGCAGGGCAGGGTACAATCTTACTGTCATACTGTAAAGGCAGGTCACTTTTGCAACCCTAACATCTTGCCAGTGTCCCCTTAATGATGCATTTTAAACACTTGTACCTGCAAAAATTAAGCAGAGATTTTTCATGTAACATTACTGGGTTCAAATATGCAAGACAAGATTTTGCCCCAAACCTCCAGCTCTTCATCCAGTAGTAACTGTTGGATCCCCTTTAGCTACAGCTTCCTACTAGAGCTTCTGTGGAAATACTGGTATGATAATTGCAGAGCCGACATGCATTTAGGCCTCCATAGTAAGTACATTCAGCAATGCACCAGTGGGTAATCAATCACATAGGTCAGATTATATTGTTCAGTGCTCCCCTTAAAGGTGCAATGCAAAACTATGATAAAAGCTGAGATAAACCCAGGAACATGTACTATGCCTCCACTAACCAGACTTTGTGTTGTGTGTGTGTGTGTTTCTGAGGGACAGTTGAACATTCATCATTAAGTAAAGCTTTAACAAGCTTTACAAAACATTTAGCTACTGTCAAAGTCTTCCAAGCTCTTTCAGAACTAGACTGGAAAGGCTCCAAAAAGTTGTCTCACACACAACTGCTGACTTTTCTGGGTTCTGTGCCAACCCAGAATAACCGAAGCAAACTCAGGAGAGCAGTGAACATCTACGAGGGCTAATAAGAGCTTTTAGAAAGGTAGATTAGAATGCATTTCTGGGCTGAATGACCCCCACAGCCTGGTCAGTAGAGGCATTTAACACTTATCGGGGGTTATCTCCAGTTTCATTATAGCTTTACAGTCTGCACTCACATACCAATGGCCCATTCTAATCTCAGTAGTCCTGGGTTTCCAACGATGTGATTGCACTGACCTGAAGAGAGTTACTTCTGATTTATGCCAGTATAAGGAAGGTAAGAATTAGGCCCTGAGTTTCTCAAGTGAAAGGCAGGAACATGGCAAGAGAGCTGAAGTTCTAAAAGGGCTTGAAAAATGAAGGATTATTTGAAATCCAACATATGTTTCTAGATCCTAGTTTTATTGTAACCTGTCCTACCCAAAATCCCCATAGAAAACATTTTGTCTCCCTTTGCTCTTGCCCTCTTTCCCCAGCAGATGTTTGTGATATTGATCTGAGGCCAAATTCTGCCCTGGCTTGCCTTCTCTGCAAGCCCATTGATTTCCCTTGGCCTACTCAAGCCAGCCCCAGAAGTCTTCGATACAGCCCTCTCTGCACTGCCATTAGTTTATTCTGGCATGGATTCATGATCTGATTGAATCACACTCTTAACATGTTGTGAGGGAAGGAGGAAGGATGGGAGGCATACTTGGTTCCTAAAGGAGTAGTGTTTGACAGGGTCCTCAGCTGCCAGGGAGATGCTGCTGAGCAAGATGAAAAAGAGGATCAGGTTGGTGAAAATGTTATCATTAACGATTCGATGGCAGTGGAGACGAAACCTGCAAGAGAGAGGAAAGACACAACCTTATCCATCAGAACCAGCTGCAAAGAGAGCTAAGGGGTGGGACTCCTCCACCTTTGCTGCTGGGTCTGTACCTGTAAGAGTGTTCTGCATAAGTCTCTCTGACCCAGGAGAGGGGGAAAAAGCTAGGCCAGGCAGTTGTACCTGATCCTGCAAAGTGCTGAGTGTCCTCAGCTCTCATTGAGCCACACAAGGGAGCCATAGGAGATGCTTAACATCTTGCAGGACTGGGCCCTTGGTGCTTCAGTGAAGGAAAGAGAGGATGGCAGCCATTCTGTTTACATATGTTTGGGTCCCTATTCAGATTTAGTTGTGTTCTAAAATAAATGACCTCCTGTTGGTTCATCCTGAAATTACACCACTTGGCCTCAATTAAAGGGAACTAAACGAGATAGAAACCCAGTTAAGAAGAATCTTCAGAGGTTCTTTTCGCTTCTTTTCCATACATGTTTTTCATTTACCACAGACCCCGAAATGGAACTGGAATTTCTCTGGAGAGGTGCTAGAAGAGCTCCACTCACTACCCTTGCCTCAGACAATAACAGGAAATCAGGCGCAAGTTGGGGCTTCTAGGGGCATAATATCATGCCACGTGGTGTCTCTTTGCTGAAGCTCAGCCTAATACAAAGCAATTCTTACCCTTAGCAGGAACCTAGCAGGCAAGAAATAAAATAGACTGCAGTCAAATGGAAAAGTGTCCTTCTCCAGTTTACTATGCACCTCCGTAACTCCCTCCACCCAAAGATCTCAGAGCACTTTACAAAGAATGAGGACTAAAGCATCATTATCTTATTTCGGTCCCTTTTTGGTTTATAACACCCCCAACCCCTATTAGATCAACTTTCCAGATAGGTGCAGAGGTTACATTGCTTGCCCAAGAAATCGCAGTGAGTCAGCGGCAGAGCTAGAATTAGAATCCAAGAGTCCTGACTGTCGCTACCCCACTGTCTGCTATATACACTCGCACACCCTTTATGACAGCCTCATGTTGGGACTGCGCTCCTACACAATGACCCCATGGAAGTTCTGGGAGGCCTTGTGCATCAGGCAAGCATGCTTACTGATACGTCCTTGGAAGGACGCAGCATGCATTCCCTTCTGTGACAGCCATAGTCTCCCACTCCCTTTGGAGAAACTAGTGCCACCAATGGCACTAGCCTCACATGGTACTATACTTAGGAGAGCACAAGGACCCCTGCACTGGGGCACAAGAGAGATGAGGTTCCTTGTGCCCTTTCTCCTTTGCACACCCATGCAGGGCTTGGCACAATCATGCCACATGTCTTTAGTTATGTGTGTCTGATATAACTAAGCACCCCCACCCAACGGAAGCACCACATGTACTCCTGGTGCCAGATGGACCTGGTTTTTGCACTTACGTTATTTGTGCATCAATATGGTACATCAGGAAACCCATCTGTTAATTAGACTCCAAAGTCCTAGCACTGTCCCAGAGTGTGAGGAGGATATTTTTTAATGTAAATGGAAGAATACTGATGGATGCAATTACTGACATTTCCAACTAAAAGGGAATAGGGCAGAGAAGAGAGGACTTGAGGGAACTGTTAATGATACAAGTAGCTTTTCCTCACTAATACACCAACTCAACCCAGGGAGCCAAATCTTACTCTTACTGAAATCAATGAGAGTTTTGTCATTGATTTCAATGGGAACAGGTCCCTAATGACTGGCAATCATTGGCATTTGATGGCTTTACAGCCATCTATATAAAATAGGTTTGTGGTCTCAGGAGGCCGTCAGATCACCAACATATTCTACACATGACTGGTCACCAATCAGCCTTCAAATGGTAATGCCTTTCAGTGCCTGTTGATCACAAATGATCTGATCTGGTGATGAACAGATGAAAGGCTGTAGATGCCATACCAATTCCTCAGCTTCTCCAGATCCCCTATTTTATGTATTTTATTTCTAGTGCCCAGGTTTCTTTTCAACTTTGGTGGAGGTCACCCCAGAGCCCCTGTGCTGGTCAGACTGGTACTGATCTCCTGAGGGCTAGAATGTGGCTCAGAGCACCTACTACAGCCCTATGTGCTGGTGCAGAATGCTGCCCCCAGCAGGCCAGCCCTGCTCTGTGGAGCCATGAGCTCTCCTCCTCCATCCACTTTTTGGCATCCTGTTCCCTGTGTGGGCAGGAAGTGGGCTGAACTGAGACTGAACCAGCTGGAGAGCCAGGGTCAGAGGACTAAACAACAGACGAAGAGTCTCCAGGAGGTGTTGCTCCATCCCAGGGCAGGAACCTTCGCACGTAAGCTGGCCAACTAGGGTACTGAGATAGACTCTGTTGGTCAGACTGAGGACTGAGCCTGTGGAGGGCTGCAGAGATATGACTAACTGAGGGTACCGTGATGGGCACTGTTGGACTGTTGAAGGACTGAGCTGGGAAGAGCTGCAGTACATTACCTAGTGCTTTGAGATAGGCCTGGTTGGACAGTATACCCCGAAAGGGATTTGTTTTGTTTAGTTTCACACAGGCCTGTGTGTGACTCAGCCAGAGGGCTGAGTCACGGAAGACCCACCTGATTAGCACAGCAGCTGACAGAGGGCACTGTGAGTGGAGGAAATTGAGAAAAACTGCAGGCATGCACACACTCAACTGGGGGGAGGGGCTTGTAAGAGGAGGGTGACACCCCTTTATACAAAGTATTCATGATCTGCCTCTCTGAAAAACTTTCTAGGTGCTCTGAACTCCCCTTAGGCAGCGATACTACATAGAGATCCCTAGAGCAGAGCTTTCCACCTGGGATTCCAAGCAGGGGGTTCTGCAGGACTGACTGGGTCACTGAAGCCAGGAAGCTCTGCACAGCATGTTCTTGGGGGTCCAATACAAACAGGAGACCTGATCTGCCTTTCATGGTTGGAACACTGCAGCACAGCAACTTCTCAAGTACCTGTTGGTAGGGCTGAAGATGAAAAAAGCACTGGCATCCGGCATGGGCACAGCCTTCTCTTTGAGGTGCAGTTCAGACATTGGGCGTGGCCGAGGGCCGACAGGCATTTCAGGCTCCTCCTCCTCTTCCTCTGCTGTAAGGAACAGTTGGTTTTGTTAATGCTATGGAGTAGCAGTAACTGGTTCACTTGAGTGCAGAGCACTTTATGTACCCAGAAGTTTCAGTTACTTCTCTGGGTTGAACTACAGCTAGAAACTTCTCCTCTTGCATTATATGAGCCCTGCACAGAGCCAACACCTTGCCTGAGGTTGTGTCAAGATGAGTGAGTGTGCCACTGAGAAAACACTAGGGATGGCCGCTCTGTCGAACACCAGTCAGAAGTTCTCAGAATTGCCATTTTTTAGAATTCAAGAGAGAGAAGAATTGAAAGGCTGGAGACAAAGGTAAAACTCTTGAACCAAGTTCCTAAGAAGCAGAGCTGCAGGCACTGCACAGATCAGTGACTAACCCGCAAGGAAGAAATGCAGAGATGGGGGCTTTGGGCCTTAGGGGGAAGGTTTGAAAGAGAACTTTTACCCTTTGAGGATTTCAAGCCCCTGCGGAAGTCAGACGTTGCTTTGTGCATGGTGCAATAGCATTTCCCTTCATTTAGTTAGTAAGAGAGGTAGAAATGCTGAAAGATGGGTGAGATTACTGGCTACACACAACAACATTCATCTTCCGGCCAACGCCTATGAGGCAATTCTACTGTAATAAAATAGTTTCTTTGGCCCACACAAAATGAGATAAATTCCAGGTAGACTCTAGATCCGCATTCTGCTTTCTTTCTCCTTCCCTTAGGGCCAGTCACTGTGCTTGGCTGGGCTTTCAACACATTAGAAAATGCAGATGAATCAGCTCATACCTTAATCTTGGTGCATAGCTACTGGGGACAGGAGAAAAGCAGCCTTTTCAATGCATAACCCGAGTGCACACAAATGGGCTTCTCTCTCTCCAAACCTCCGTTAGCAGGAATTCAGCTCAGAGGGTTTTGGATAAATGTTTGTGTTCGGTACACAGAGCACGTACCTTTTAAAACAAGTTTATTTCTGTAACAGCTCATGTTTCTATTGTATTGGATCTTGTAATACACTGGAAGTTTATACTTTTCACAAACTCTAAAGGTTTAAGAAACGTTCTTTCATGTGTGCTTTTCTGTGTAGTCCATGTAAAGGAGGTGATGAGGTTAATGACTGTAATAATACTATAATTGTAACACTTGGCACTTTTTTGTGCTTTTCATATGAGGATTTCAAAGTTATTGACAAATATTAATGAACTGACTTTCACAAATTTCCTATGAGGTAGATAAGATGACCTTGTTTGACAGATGGGGAAACTGAGGAAGAGGTTAAGCAACTTGCCCAAACTCTCACAGGATGTCTGAGAGTTGGGATTTGAATTTTTTCTGTAGCTGAACTAGATTGGAAGATTTGCCCCGTTTTACCTTGATGACTCGCTCATCATCATCATCTTTCTACTATATGTAAACTCACTGATGGTGCTGATCTCTTTCAGAGACTCAGCAGAGGAAGGGGGCAGAGGGGTGAGTTGCATAATAAGTGTTCTGAGGATCAGTGGTGATGGAGGTTTGATGCTGGATTATGTAGTAGATACTGTAAGAGGAGGTTAGTGGGAGTGAGGCAGGTGAAGCTGATGGAAGAGTGAGTGGGGAGGTTTTAAGAGTAAAGGTACAGCTAGAGGGAAACACATGAAATGACCATTTCAAATCATTTTCAGGCACTGGGTGAGCGTGAGGGATTTTAGAGGGTGGGATGATGGTGTCTGTGAGAGGATCACTGGAATTAAGAGATTAAGCCATCGATTGATAGTTGGTAGAAACAGCTGATTGCAGATGAGAAAAGAGAACATCTAGGAAAATTGGAGTACTCCAGTCTAGGCACAGCTAAAGTACATCCACATGCAGGCAGTGGGCAAGAAGAGGTCTGAGATCAGGTGTTGTCTCAGATAGACAGGATATGGACACACGGCCCCTCATGTAGCACAACAGGCTTGGTTAGCTAAGAGGACGAGGAGCCCATAATGTCAGGTGGTCACAAGGAAGCTGATAAATAGGAGGGAGAAATACAAGTGATTGGAATAATTACTTCCTAATAGGAAGGGGAAGCCCTGGACCAAATTTTTTGAGAACCAATTGTCCTAGGCCCTAGAGGGGTTCTGTGGGGTCAGAGTTTCACACAACAGCATGAGAAGACCATATAGAATAGAATGTCATAGATTATAATATGCAGTGTTGTCGTAGCTGTGTCGGTCCCAGGATAATAGAGAAACAAGGTGGGTGAGGTAACATCTTATTGGACCAACTTCTGTCTCTTTCACCAAAATAAGTTGGTCCAATAAAAGATATGACCTCACCCACCTTGTCTCTCTAATAGATTATTATAGTAAATTTGGTCTAATAATAGATAACAGATTCCTAAAAATATACCTGAACATATGAAAAATTTCAAATCACCTGACCTTTCTGATTTGCTTTTTGATTTGAGGGACCCAAGAGAAGCAGCCAGGAAATTGCAGGGCTAATAGCTATCATTTTCACAAATCACTAAGACCAGGAGTGGTACCAGAGGACTGAAGAAGAGCAAATGTAATTCCAATTTTCAAAAAGGGTGAAAAGAACAATTCTGGGAACTACCATACAATTCACTTCACTTCAATAAAGGGTACAATACAACAGCAAATAACCATGCAGCTGATCTGTTAGCATTTCACTGATAACACCACCAGGGACAATTGGCAGCATGAGTTTTCAGAAAACTGATCATGTCAGGAAAATCTGTATTCTTTTCTCATATTTAGGGCTAGCTTTGCTGGCACACCAAAGAGGGTGAGGGGAGAAGTGTTTTTACTTCACTTTTTTTGCCCCCAAATCGTGGAGGCTGCTGTGACCGCATCAGCCATTGACACAAATTTGAGGTATCTCAGAACTTGGATAATTATAATAATAAAAATAATTTGATTCAATATGATCAAACTGTTATTACTTTAGGAACTAGAGCCTCTCCTTCCTAGATCAGTGGTAAGGAAAAGGGGATGGGATGTACCTGGAGCTTCTGTAGTAGGATATGGGTTCTTCTCTTCATTTTCATTGGGCTGATAATCATCCACATTGATCTGACAAAACAGAGGAGACAGAGACAAAGCCCTGGTCAGACAGTGCCCTGACTTTTTGTTCACTCAGAAATCTGAACTGCTTATAGCACATTGGGTGGTAAGAGATAGCAGACCTTGGTAGTAGGCGGGGACTCTCCATCAGCAGTGATAGATTTCAGCTCAATTTTCTCCTCCTTTGTCTCCTCCTCCACAGCTGGTTTCTCAATCTCCTGTTTCTTTTCAGGACTAGCGGTCCTAACAATTCAACAGGATGAAAAGCAAACATTTACAAAGGGGAAAAGGGGTTTCCCTTTCAGAAATCATAGAATCATAGAATATCAGGGTTGGAAGGGACCTCAGGAGGTCATCTAGTCCAACCCCCTACTCAAAGCAGGACCAATCCCCAAACAGATTTTTGCCCCAGATCCCTAAATGGCCCCCTCCAGGATTGAACTCACAACCCTGGGTTTAGCAGGCCAATGTTCTAGTGCAGTACAAAACATGACAATAATCAGCTGGCATCTCCATTCTGCGTCTGGCATATATGCCAGCAGGCTCCTCCTTCCTAATGGCTGGAAAGGCAACATCAGTGACAGTATCTGCAGAGCTTCCTAGTGATGTATGCGTGCGTGCGCGCGCACATTTGACCACAGGCCTACGGCTTTGTCCACAGGCCTTCTCTTCACTCACCCAGCTCCCACCAATCACATATACTGTATGAATAGTTTTCAACTCCTAGGCTATGATCCTAAGTTATACTGCCTGCAGATTTTCCTTAATATGGCTCCCAGTTTCATGCCAGCAGTCTGACGGTCTTTGCTGGTTATTTGTGCTCTGCTTGCTATGCCTACTCTTAGGTAGGGCAAATAGACCCCTGATCAAAGGAATACTCTGCCAGCTGCAAAGGTGTCCTGCAGAATGATCAGCGTATCAGAGCAGCTCCCCTCTCCAAGCAACCAGAAAGAAGATATGGGGACAAGAAGCAACAGGTGGTGACAGAACATCAAGCTTCCCGGCTGCCAACAGCCAGGAGGAAAGGAGAAAATCTGAGTGAAGCTTCACCCTTAGCAGGAATCCTTAGAAAGCACCACAGGAACTGGGATGAGGAATGGGGGTTTTGGCATCACAGGTGAAAAAGTGATTGAATTTTTGGTCTTGGGAAGTAGTGGCTGAGACTGTCCCTGATACACATCAACCATTGAGGGTGGGGTGGGGATCAGAAAATATTAGGGTAGCTCAAATGGGGTCATTGTGTTATCACTTTCTACTTCTCCTCCTCCAACCCCATGTTTACTGCACAAACCCCATCGCCCTGCATGCCTCCTCTCTGGTTACACTGTCCCAGCCACAGGAGCTAGTGACGTGCTTTAAACCGTATGCTTCAGGGTATTAATGGGGCAGCCTCCTCCACTGAGCATCACCTCCACAATGCTCCCAGCCCAGGTAATTCAAGGAACAGTGAGCTCAGGGTCCCTCTAATAGCTGGGTTTCCCCACACAGCGGTGCAGCATGGTAACCCTAAAGCCTTCCTTTTGCTCCCTCATTTCAACCACTTTAGTTTTTAAAATTATAGCTATAGATGGGTTTACCTAGCTAGTTTTTTCCTTTCTTTTTCCTCTTCCTCTTCTTTCTGAGCAGATGTCAAACTCTCAGCATCGGCAAGATTGTCCACAGCGATAGCCAAAAATACATTCAGCAGGATATCTGTTTGTGTATTTCTGTAAAGAAAATGGGCTTGGAAAACTGTAGACCAGGACAGGGAGAACCTTAATCACCTGAAATGCCAAGCTGCAATTTGATCTCACACAAATGGTTAGGCCACACAGACACATACACATACCCTCCCACCCCCCCCAGGGCTAACACAATACACTGTGTTTTCAAAACATTCAAAACCTGCCTTCCTGAATTAGGCATCTAAATCCATATGTAGGCATCAAATTCAAAGTGGCCTGTTTTTCAAAAGAGCTGAGCACCCCAAAGTCCCACTGAAGATAATGGAAACTGCACACGGGTTCAACCTTTGAAAAAACAGGCCACTTTTCTTTAAGAGCCTAAATACGTATTCAAGAACCTCATAACATTAGGCACCTGCCTGTGAAAATTTTCGCCTATGTACTTGAATTGAACAACCTCATTAAAGGTCTCCCCACAGACTTGATTGGCCATAATTGACATTACATATAGCATTGTCATTAACAGTGTATCTCTAAGGGGACCAAAGTGAAATTCATTATAGCTGAGTGCTGAGGGAATCATTTGGCAGCTCTGTCAAGTCCCAACGTAAGCCCATGCATGTAAGGTATTCAATACAAAGCAATCACGCTCAAATAACTTGAGGGGCCTGGATGGACAAGCTAGGAAATTTGGAGCTGGAGTTGTAGCTTCATCCTTTCCCTTGTGTCTAGATCAATCACTGTTCAGAGACCCCCTCTACCACAAAGTTGAATTTCAGTTTCTCTTATGTATCAGAGGGGTAGCTGTGTTAGTCTGGATCTGTAAAAAGCAACAGAAAGTCCTGTGGCACCTTTAAGACTAACAGATGTATTGGAGCATAAGCTTTCGTGGGTGAATACCCACCCCGTCTGACAAAGTGGGTATTCACCCACGAAAGCTTATGATCCAATATATCTGTTAATCTTAAAGGTGCCACAGGACTCTCTGTTGCTAGTTTCTCTTATGAATTCCTTGGTGTAGGTTCTTATTACAGCATAATCCTATTTAAGTGAATTCCAGTTAAAGGCTTGTATTGTAAATATACAGAACCCTCTTGGACTGTCACCGTGCTGTGGGGTCAAGGGCCCAAAATGCAGCCTTCCAAAGCCAGCTGGCTTGCAAAGCTGGCTGATGTTTTCCTTTTCACTGTTTACAGGGGGACCTGAATTGCAACCTTTTCTAAGATGACAGACTGCCGCCCTCGACCTTCAGATAAATGGGATTGCACTATCTCACTTTGAAGAGAGGGCAGCACAGGGCAACAGAGATGTCAGACACCAGGGTCTGAGAGATCTAAATTATGAAGAAAGGTCAAAGGAGTTGGGATGCGTCTACAAGGTGATCGCGCAGAAGAATCAGCAGGAAAAATGTATCATCTCTGGGGAGGGGATCATCCATTAGGGGAACACAAACTAAAGGAACTAATAGCAGACAGAGATTTAGGACAGATCTACAGTCATGTACTTCATGCAAACTCAAGTGGAAAGGACAGCTGTGTTTCATATACACATGGCCCTCTGTGCAATGTGCTGAATATCTCCTGGAGTGTGATCAGTACCTTCAATCCTCACTGAAGTCAATGGGTATTAAGGGTGCTCAACACCAGCTCAGACCCATAGGTAACAGGGTATAGAGTTTTTATATCTGTTATACAAGTAGAGTGTAATATATGAAAGGAGATCTCTATCATATTGGTGTATAAATGAGTTAATGTAGGATCTCACATAAAATCTAATCTGTGAAACATGCTACTTTTATAGCATTTGTATACCGTATACTGTAAACTACATATATATTTGTTCCACGTGGGGTGTATAAAAATAATAATGGAATAAATTAAAGCAAAAAATACACTGCAAATACAGTAAGTAGGTACATAGATTAGTTTCTGGACAAGGTAAGGACTAAGATCTGGTGAACAAAAGGATGATGGAATTAAACCAAAACGATATTTGGCATATTGGCTCGGCCTTACCCTACTCTGACAACTGAAAGTCTTAGTATCAGTTAAAATTCATTAGATGGCATTGATTTTTAGCTGTCAGAAGCCAAAATCCAGAGCCAGGTAAACCGTAAAGGTGACACTCATGAAATTCATACTCCCCTGACACAATAAGGTAGTAAAACATAGTTTTAAATGCAGCCCTGCCTGGAGAAAAGGTAGCATCAAAGGATACAGTTTCCGCAGATGAAGAGGATGATGAAGTAAATACAGACCAACATTCCTGGAAAAGAGGGGCCGCCATAAGCCATGATCCCATCATACATCACCGAATTCCAGTCCTCCCCAGTCAGGATCTAAATGACACATTCCCACCAATAAGGGACACAGTGTTAGACCACAAAGCAAACCTGAAAACCCCATGATAACAAAGAAACCCCACCCTCTCCTAGAGAAACTCCCCAGGGGACTCGAACTGGTGGATGTATCCAACCAGAAAACAAAAAGGAGCTGAGAGGGCCTGTGCTCTGAATGTCCAGATGTTCCCATGAGGTCGGACCGCTAAAGCCAGGCAGATATCCAAGCCAGTTCTGTTCAGGTTTCCTGGCCATTTCCATATGATGCCATGGTGTGCCTGTTTGCATCAGTCAGACTGCTGAACTGAGTGCTGGAACAGAACGCTCAGCACAGTGGAGTAAGTCACAGCTACGTATACCTCTGTATAGCAGGTGATTTTCACTTCCCCTCACCATGGACACAAGCTAGCTATATCTCTGCTCTTTTATGAACACTTGCAAAGCTGTAATCAGAATATAGATACTAGATTCCCATTCTGGTTTTCTTGAATCTCTTCCTCTCAGACCCAGCAGTACTTTGTTAGGGCAGAGAACTAATGCAGGGCTACACTGCAGTTTGTTAACCTTTGACAGGGTAGTGCCTATCTTCTGGCCTCACCAAGTTAGGCACATGAAGTTTGACCTCTGCTATAGACGGAATTCAGCTCAGCTCCTAACCTTGGCCACCATCTCAGCAGCTGCAGAACTTGCTGTCATGGATCACTTTCTGCAGCAGACTAATTTAATCTCAGTCTCACTGAATACCAGTCTGCACAGGAATGATCCAGGCCCTTCTCACCCCAATAGGGGCCACACACGAGCAGACTGTCAATTCCTTGCTAGAACTGTTGTGACTCATACCTGAAATACCGTGAGGAGGGACTGGGGGAAGTTATCGAACGTGCTCCTCTTGGTTTGCATCTCATCAAAGTTAAACTTGCCCCCAAAGAGCTGCATTCCCAGGAGTGAGAAGATGATGATGAAGAGGAAGAGAAGCAGCAACAGGGAAGCGATGGAACGGACTGAGTTCAGCAGTGAAGCCACTAGGTTACTCAAGGAATTCCAATACCTACAGGAGCCAAAGAGAGGTGGTTAGGATTTGTTTCCCAGGGCAGGTGCTCATGGACTGCATCAGATATTGTTTCAGACTGCCTACTGCATATAAACAAGCATTTCCAAACACCCCGTTAAGCAGTGAATCATCCATGTGCTTCCCTGAGATAATGAGACCTACTGCAGTAAATGAGTAATTTTACTACCACACGTGTACGTACACAATTCCCCCCCGCCCCCGGCCACACACACAGACAGAAGATTACTGCAGTGCTCTCAGACTAATACGCTGCAAATCTCTTATCAATATACAGTGATTAGTTCTTGTTGCTTCAGTGAGTTACATTCTAACCAACCTCATTACAACACTCACAGCTGGTACAGCAGCCAGAATACCTGACTCCAGAGAATGGCTCTGTAATAACGGACAAGAACAGATGGGGAAACTATTTGGATGCAAATACAGACTTGTCCAAAATCCGGTGTGTGCATGTGTGCGTGCATGTGCTCAATCTTGGAAGGAGGCCACTAGGCTTTCTGGTGTTTGGAAGCCTGGGGTAGATACTCAGGGCCATCTCCTCCTCCCACACCGGTTTTCAATACTGTAACTCCATTGCCCTCAGTGGAGATACTCCGGAGATGCTTCGGTGTGATATCAGATTCAGGCCTCAACAATTCCTTTGCCTTTTGCTTCTGCGAACTGCACATTACCACTGTTCTTTGTGCATCAAACTCATTAAATTGCCTCAGTACATCTTTAAAATGCGCCTAACTAGTTCCAGATTGACATTTTCTAATATCACCCTGGTACCTTGGTGCCAGTTGGATCCCGATGTTAAAAATCAACAGAACATTTTTAAAAAGCCTTTGAGACAGGCATACATTTCATGGACATTACTAAGATGAAGCCCATTTATTGCAATTACTGACAGAAGAATAAACTGTTTGTGACAGTTCCAAACCCTACATTCCAAACCCTTTTATATAATGATATACAATGTTGACTGCAGCCATTAAAACAACTAGTGTTAAATTGATAAGATTGGTAATTCTCCTCCCCACCCACTGTATCCATATATCAGTGATGGGGTCAGAGTGGGGACGTTGCAAAGTGCCTTCAACCCATTGTGTGCCCATTCAGGAGAGCATCCAAACTGCCTGGGGGCTCACAGAGGTCCAAAAGGAACAGGGAGAAGATGGGCTGTGGCCATACTTTGCATTCCCTCTGCACCAAACTACAGAACGGCACTGGCGTGAAAACGGGCTGCATTATGGGACACAGAGTGTCTACTCTGAAGCAGCTTCCATGCTGCCCTCTTGGCTGCTGGACACCTCCCACTCCACTTCAAGCTCTGCGGTGGCCCCTTTTCCTATACCAGTGTTACCCCAACAGCAGCAGTTATGGGTCTGACAGCAGAGCTGACCTGAAACCTGTTATCCTTTAATCACTCCCTCTAATCACACACACGGTTGGGTCTCAACAAGTTGCACATCCTCCATAGCGTCCAGTCATGATCTGTCAATCTGCCTTCCACCTGCAGATCCTTCATCCTTTGTTACTCTACTAATAAGTGACTCCCCCTGCATATCTCCTCACCCAGAAGTTCAACACTGGCCAATACTGTCCATTCCACAGCAGCTATTGTGGACTCAAGTCTCGTTCTGAAGTTCCAGTCACAACTTCTACATAGGCATAGATAGGAGAGGAGCAGGCATCAGCAGCTCTATATCTCCTGTCTTATGATGAGGGAGTCCATTCCTTCTGCTTATGGATCGGGCACCAGAAGAGCATTAAGTCCCATGTGAGTGGCCTGGAACATTCTCTGAGCATGACTCTCTAGATTTTTAGCCCTTGGATGAGCTTTCATTTGAGCTTCTCTAACTGTAGGAGGGCACAGCAGAACAGTCCTGCGTTGTTGGAAAGCTAATTCTAACCACACACAAACAGAGAAATATTACATTCCTTAGACCCTCCCCCCCCCCAGATTTAAAGCATTGAAAAAAGGTTTGAATCATATGAATGCCAACAATCTGGACTCAGGTGCCTACCATCTTGGTTGATGGTCCAGGGCACTCGGCTAGGAATTGACAGTCCTGGGTTCAATTGCCTGCTCTACTGCAGATTTTCAGTGTAACCCTGGGCAAGCTACTTAGTCTCTCTGCCTCAGTTCCTTTATGGTAAAATGGGCATAATAGCACTTCCCTACCTCAGAGGAGCGTTATGGGATAAACACAATAAAGACGATGAGGCAACCAAGATACTATGGTAGCGGGGGTGGAGGGGGGAGGATTTAAGTACCTTAGGTAGACTGGAATGTAAGAACATATTAATCCCTGGTTTAACCCTATTGAATCCAACTGGAGTCATATGGTGAAAATCTCAGGCACCTCTGAAGATTTACTCCTAAAAGGCACTAACAGGGAGGTTCTTTCAGTATCCACCTATCACTCGTTTCACAGAAGCATTCCAAGACAGCAGGTGATATTTTCTAATTCTACATTAGTCAAGGAAGAAGGTGAGCTAATAGTTGTTTTTAATCTCTAAACTCTATACTTTAGTAAATTTCACATATGATCACTAATGGGGAAATTAACACCTATATAAAAGGTCAGCACACAGCCTGTGCACCACTCAAGTCCCATTAACCACTTAAAATAGGGTTTAACTGAAGAGCTTGGACTAAAATCAGGAGTCCTGATTCCCAGTATTGTGCTTTGAAAGTCCCAAGATTCTTCTTCCCTGTCTTTATACACCTTCAACTATGGCTTTTGTGATACCTGCAGTCTCAAGATACGGTTCTTAAAATGGTGGTAATGATGGTGGACTGTCTACACTAGCACTTCCAACATTGTTCACCCAACACAGACACTTCATTGGAGGCATAAGAACCCTCATTGACTTAATAGAAAACCAGCCATGGACGTCCAGTGGCAGGACTTAGCTTTAAAATATGAATCTAAGTTTATAGTTAGGAAATAATGGATTACTTTTCAGTTTATATAAAGGAATAAATATAGGGTTTTATAAAGCCATCTAGAATAGCTCATTTGACAGTCATTTGACTTCTCTCAGCATGGGAAGATATTCTGTACAACACTGTAAAAATTAGAGAGAACAAAACAAATAGATTATACTGCTGCTTCTTAATTTATGTCATGAAATAATTCTGATGATTATTTATAATCTTCCAAGTAATGTTTGCTCTTGAAATTCTCACAGTAGTTCCCAAAACTATGGGGTATTCATTCAACTGTGTTTTTATTTGCTCTATGGTATTATGGAGTAGTAGTCATGCTTTTCATATATGTGCATATTTTTGATGCATTGAGAGTTTGTCTACACTTGATACTTATCATGGAAAATTCACATAAATATATGAAGATTAAGTTGTCTAAGATATACCCTTGCCATCATATTTTCCATGATTTGTGCCTCTTTTTATCCTCTTGATTATCACTATTTCTACGTCCAGTATGTCTGCATGTCAGTCAGAAAAATATATTTGACATATAGCATTACACTGTCATCTTTTCTGCCCTCCTGCTTTTTCTGGGATGGCATCTTACTTTATTATCATTCCATGCATGTGGCTTATTCCACCAGTGTCTATAATGTTAATGACACTAAATCATCACTGTGTTTAGAACTGAGTGAAGAATGGGAACACTGGCAACTGTACTAGAAAGAACACTCACAAGAAGCAGGGTCTTGGCATATTTCAGTGTTTCTTTCTAATTTCCAGATGTAAGGGTCTGAATTCCCTTAAACACTCCCTGGATTTCTAGGCAAAAGGTTCCACATCTATGCCCCTTTTTCACAGAGAATTCTCCTAGCAGGATTGTAAACTGTTCTCTCTCTCTCTCTGCAGGAGTGGAGAAGAGTCCTGAACAAACAACACTTCCTCTTCATCATGTGTTACTTCTTTTTCCGTAAAACCTGCTGGTAGAATGGCCTATCTGCATCCTATTAACTTAGGCCTGGGACAGGCACCTTCCTTAGAAACTCGGCCCAGAGCTCAATGAGCCATATCTAATTAAATTTTGTCACCCTTTGCCTTTAGTCCCAGGGATCCAGAAAGAAGACAAACTCTGCAGATCTGGGCTCTCCATTCCTCCCGGGATGCTGAATCTAATAGTTTATTTTTGCTAGTTCCTATTCCATGTATCTTCGCTGACTCTTCTAAATAGGCCACCTTCCTTTTGAATAGTCACAGCCTTGCCTTGGCCAATGTCTGAACTGTCTTTATGGCTGTAAACCTCTTTTCAGCCCTTGACATCTGACCTTGAAAGCCATCCACCCTTGGCAGTAAGCTGAACCATAGAAACTTCAAAGGTGTTTTTAATTTTTTTGGATTCTATAACGGCTGTTAAATTCAGGGTAAAACCTTATACTAATCTGGCATCCAAGTCAGTTGTTTTTGTCTGCAGCACAGCTTTGCCATCTTGAACGTCTTCCAGATCTGGTCTTGCTTTTCCTGTGCTCTGTGTTTTTATCTCCGTTTTCAGAGAGTTCTCCTTCTGGAAGTTTAAAATGATTGTAGGGCCATTTTCATACCCGAGTCTGCAGGAAAACCCATGGTTTCACCCCCGCAATTGAAGCTTTTACAAAGTGCTGATTGGAAGCCCATATGGGTGAGCCTCAGACCCCATTCTCCATCAAGCGACCATTTACATGAATTTATATGGAAATCCTAAATCTGGATGAGTCAGAAGCTGACATTTCCTGTGACTTCACCTCAAGCTGGCAAAGTCCTGCTAAATTAGGTTTGTGTTTTGCAGTACCTGAGGGAACAGAATCACTGACTAGGAGGCACTGTGCCTTTGTGGAGAGGGAGGGAGAGAAAGAAGGGAATTTTAAAAAAAGAGCTTGAAGAAGGTCTCAGTTGCTGCTGCCAGTGTGGGGCTCCCCTCCTCTGAGGGAGGAACTGGAATGGGAGGAGGAAGTGGATATAGTCCTCTCTCTGTTGCTGCTAGGGCTGACATCATGCTTCTCTCCATAGGGACTGGGGGAGAGGAAGCCACCAGGGTCCGCTCCCTGGTCTGCCTATTGTTGTGGCTGCTGGGGTTGGCAATGAGCTTCTCAATCAACTTTTTTCCCATTTAACGCAGCATTTCAGGCCTCCTTGAGTCACCATAAAGCAGCAAAAAAAGGGCACATGCTAATTTCTTTTTGATTTGACAGGGACCCTTAAAAGATGCAGCTTGGTGGATAACATCTTCCCATATTTGAAAACATTAACCTGCTTAGTTTAAAGTGCTTCCAATCAGGCTTGCTAATCACCCAGGAGGATGATTTCCCGTTTCTTCAAGTGATGCACCCATAGGTGCTGACTTTTTGGTTCCTGGGGGGTGCTCGACCCCTGCTTCACCCCGGGTCCCGCCCCTTTTCCACCCCTTCCCCCAAGTTCCTGCCCCCGCCCCACCCTGCCTCTTCCCTCCCCCATTCCATCCCCTCCCCCCAGCGCCTCCTGCACACCGTGGAACAGCTGACTGCATCGGGCGGGAGGGGCTGGGAGGCAGGGGGAGGCGCTGATTGGCGGAGCCGTTGGTGGGTGGGAGGCACTGGGGGAAGAGGGAGGCATTGGCGGGGGAGCTGATGGTGGGTGCTCAGCACCCACCATTTTTTTCCCATATGTGCTCCAGCCTCAGAGCACTCACGAAGTCAGTGCCTATGGACGCGCCTCCAATCTTTACAACTCCCCAATCTGTATAGAAAGGGGATCAATTCTCAATGAACCCCTCACTCTGATTTCTCCCAATTCCTCCCTATGAAAGAGCTGATGTCTCCATCCCAAGGACATCCTTACCCTGGCATAAGGCACACAAGCACCCTAAATCCCCTGCCAACAGGCCAGTCTCAAACTGCTCCACTTTGGCTATGGAATTTCTGCTCAGCTGTTTCTTGTTCCCTTCCCTTCTCCCATCCCCCCAAAAAGGTGTCTGTTTCTGCTCAATCGTGTGCAGGTGCCTTTAGTTCTCAGCTGCTCTCCAGAAACCACTGTACTGCCAAAGGTACACACTGCAGATGACTGAGCAGAAACTGGGATGCCCTTTGGAGGAAGAAATGGTTTATATGAAGCAGTAGGTAGGATAGTGGATGGAGTGGAGCTGCTAGGAGATCAGTGATTTGGATACATGTGGGTGCGGAACAGATATCAAGTACCATATTTGTCCATGATGGTAATGCTCCAAGGCCTGTCCCTGCTTCATCCCCAAAATTGGCATCCATGGAAAACAGAAGTACCTTGTGATTTTAAATATTCTCAGGAGTCGGACGCATCTCAACACCGAGATGCCCAACGGTGACATGATCTTGGTCTCCACCAGGATGGTCTCCAGGATTCCTCCACAAACAATAAAGCAGTCAAAGCGGTTGAAGAGCGATACAAAGTAGGCCTGGAGACCTAAGCTGTACATCTTCAGCAGCATCTCTGCCGTGAAAAGAGCTAGCAGCACCTTATTGGCAGTGTCTCATGAAAAAACAGATAAAGAATAATTATTATAATTTAACCCAAAACCACCACCAAAAATCCCACCCACTACTACCAGCAAAACAGCTGAGGTCAGAGTGAAAAGAGGGAGGACTCTGCTCAGCGTGCAGCCAAGGAAGTGGGCCTATGTGCTGACAATCCATGCATGAAAATGTTTTGCATAGAAGCCCTGGTTTCAATCACAACACTTCCCACATGCATGTATTACACAGCTGTATAACCTCCTTGACAGGAACTGTGCTTTCCAATGCACAACCTCCTGTCACACTTGTCATCTTCCGATGTACAGGTTACAGCTATTGGCTGCCGTGTTATCTGCTGTTGTTTAATTCAGCCTTTCAGCTGCTCTCATTTCCACTGAGGATTCAGCTGTTTATTTCTTAGACTAAGGGGAACTTCATAAATCATTCCTCCCTCCTCACCTCCCTTGTAACCAGAATGTATCATAAATGCCATTCGAGTGACAAACTGGGGAACTTACAGCCAGCCCTGAGAATCTACTCTCAAACTGGCAGCCCAAGTACTGCTCACACAGATAGCAGTAAACTCCAGCTATGTGACCTCACCTGGATCTAAAGGAACTCTCTAGCTGGGTCCTAACAGCTGAGCCCTCAGTGTTCTCTGAGGCCTCTCATAAAGCAGTCATGTATTTGAGATACTGTCTAGCATCCTCTGCAAATAGAGGATTGTATTGGTTTGTAGTTCAAGGCTGGGACTTCAAATACCGGACCATCAGACCTCATTAACTCTTTCTTTCTCTTTCTCCTTCCCTGTAAGTTTGCTTGTCCCTTGGTTACAAAGACAGCAAGCAGAAGAACCACCTGCCTCATCTCACCTTGGACCTCTGTAAGCCAGTATGGCTGGTTGTAATGTTCAGAAGCGATGGTAAGGGTGTTGAGAAACACAAGGAAGATCACCAGCCAGTAGAAAATATTGGACTTGACAGCAGCTCGGCACTTCCTCCTGCAGAACCTGTTCCACCGGCGCCAGTACCGGCTTGAAACGGGAGAAAGAAAAAAGGGATGAAAAAATGGGGAGGTGTAAGCCATTGCAAATCCCTCAGTTAAGCCCTTCAGCTTTCATTCAGGTGTATTATGGAGTCTGAAGTGATGACAGTGAAAGGCTTTTAAATCCATGCTGGGAGAGAGTCTCCACTACTGCTCAGGGTGACTACAACGTCTGAACAAAACCCGGTTCTAAACAAAGTACTAAGATTCTCGGGTGGACGAGCCCTTTGAGCCAGTATGCTTTGGTGAGAGGAGGCATGTGCTGACCAGAAAGAAAAGGCCTCTAGAGATTTCTTGTTTTCCACAGAAATAGTAAGCTTTTGAATAACTGTGGGCCTGGTCATGGGTCAGATCCAGTGCCCACGGAAGTCAACTTTGAAAGTCTTTCATTGCCTACAATGGGCCTGGAATCGAGGCCCCCAGAGAGGTGCCGTGTGCCTGTGAGTCTCAGCAAAGAGTGGGAATGTCAAGTGCTCAGCCCCTATCAGTATCAGGCCCAATAAGACAGCCAACTCTGTACTGAAAACAATGTCACAAAAGTCTATTTTCTTTGAGATCAATGGGGGACCTCAACATCTTCCCTTGTGCCTGTTGATAAGGATGCCATTTGCTAATAAACAGTACCCCTTTAAATTATGCCTTCCATGAACACAGCCCCTCATGAGTGTCACACTGATTTCTCAGGGTAATTACTAACCACAGAAGGTATTTAAAGCTAATTATACACCTCCTACTCTTCAGAATTTAACTTGCTTAGCAACCAGTTTCCAGGCAACTCTTGGCACTGTATAATACATCTAATAGTTTTTATTATATATATATTACATGACAAAATGGAATGGGAACTTTTCTTGGCTAGACCTGTCTCTCTCATTCCCTGTCCAGTGGTAAGCAGTGACCTCGTGCTAGGACGGAGTTCAGCATCTAGACACACTAAAGCCAGATGCAAATATTCCACAACTGCTTAAGAATCTTACAGCAAAATTTTATCAGGTACTCAACTGCTAGGTAAAATACTAAAAAATTTTCTACGAAACACAAGTAGTTTGTGTGCGCTCAAGTGGAAGATAGTCTAGAAGTGTTATTTTTGAAAAATGAGAAAATTATTGTAGTGCTTGGGTAATAGAGATACTCTGAAATCATCAGGAATAAGTGCATGAGGATCAAATAGCATTAATGCTGTGGTCTTATTTTCCAGCCTTCATCTAGTCCAAAATGCGTAAGTGTATGAGTGTGCACGTGCATGTGTGTGCGCTATATGTGCATGTATTTGCATATAGGAATACTTATGCTTTCCTGTGTGTCTACATGTGTCAGCATGCATGTACTGAACATGTGCATTCACATGCACTTGTGTGAATGTGCCTGGGTTAATATGACAATTCTACATTATTATTCACATCTCGTGTATGAGGAAGAAAACAGCAGTTTATTGAGGAAGCCAAAAAATTTTGTATAAAATTCTAGTGTTAGAAGTCTCGCTGGACTTAGAATTCAAAACCATGAAGCCAATATGGGTCATATACGGGAGAGGGAAATGGACTGGAAATCTTTTTCACAATGAACAAGTATATATTTATAAGCATGATGGAGTAAATTCTGGCAGTATAAGTATATGTCTGGTCAGCCCAGGCCCTCCACACATTTCTAAAAACTGATAAATTATTAAGAATCAAACATCCAGTAGGGAAACTCTGTGGATCCTGCTACAAAAGGGTAAAAGATTCCAACTCTGTGCAGTGGTGAGATGAAGCCTAATTTAACATGGAAGCCTTATCTCTTGAGACATTTACAACTAAAGAAAACAGAACACTACCCAATGGTATGAAAAACAAGTCCTTGGGTTGGCCTTTCAGTGGAATGAATATCAGCTGATGATCTAACTGGTCTGTCTCTAGCTTTCTATAATTTGATGACCCAATGTTACCAATGGGGAAGCTTTCAGGAGCTGAGCCAACACACCAGCAAATGTGAACTTCCGAGATAAGTGTCACCTCTAACTCTTGGGCCTTATTTCAGTCTAATATTAAGTAAAATGGTCACTGATTTTGGTGGATGATTGACTAAAATCTATCAACAATGGGAATGGCTTAGAGCTATCCGTGTGCCATGGTGACAGTGAAAGATAATTTTAAAAGGTGGGATACAAACCAGTGGGATGACAAAAAAATATACTATATTTTACTCACCTAAACTTAGATTTGGAGATCCGATGCCTGAAAGATAAGAGTTACTGTTAGTGCTTCTAAACGAACTGTACACTCTAGACCTCCATGAAAACAGCAATAGAAAGAAATAAGAATAAGCACAATGGAGTCCCAACGCATACTGAAAAGTTTCAGAGTAGCAGCCGTGTTAGTCTGTATCCGCAAAAAGAAGAACAGGAGGACTTGTGGCACCTTAGAGACTAACAAATTTATTAGAGCATAAGCTTTCGTGGACTACAGCCCACTTCTTCGGAACTGTTTTCCTCTTTGAACACTGTAACTCAATCCATGCCACTGGCGGTTGCTCTGGCAAAAGAAGAGTACAGTCTTGTTAGTAAGAGGAGGGAGAGTGGTGCCATGTGAACCTGAGGATTCCGTCACCTACATCATCAATGAAACAGCCCTTCTATTATCTAATAGGTCATTCTGATGCCAAGGTTACCATAACCCTGTTACCAAATATCTTATACAAATGTGACCATCTTCTTTTTTCTTTTGTCATTGAAGAGTTAGAGTTCTCTGGATTTTACTTTTATATGAAATAAATGTATGTTAATATATAAATATTAGCACTTTGCCTTTATATAGCACCTTTCACCTGAGGCTCTTGAAGCACTTTGCAAAGGGTGTTGGTGGTAAATATCATCTTCATTTTGCTGAAACCAAGGTATAAAGGGTTATGACCAACAACTTCACATTTGGGTGCCTACAGTCACATGTAGTCATGTAAATTAAAGTGGCCTGATTTACAAAGGCACTGAGAGCCAACAGTTTCCATTGACTTCATTGGGATTTGCGGGTGCTCGGCACCCTGGAAAATCAGACCACTTTCATCCTAAATATGTATTTTAGTGTCTAATTTGAGGCACCCAAGTTTAATGACCTAGGTGACTTACTTAACATCATACAGCAAGTCACAGGCAAAACCAAGAATAGACTCCCAATCCTCTTCTCAAATCATTACACTACTCTGCCTGTTAACACACAAATGTAAAGTTTAAATGACCTTAATGTAGCTGCGGAAAACAACAATAACCAAATAAGAGCTCTTCAGAACATAAGGGGAATCTGCACACTCTCTAGTCGGTGAGAAATTACTGTTGAGTTGCATAGGAACGTCTCTTTTTAAGGCTCCATCTAAGGAAACTGATACACTGCTGATATAGTTGTCAGCAAAAGGTTCCCCTGAACCAGCTTAAAAATGGTTTAGCTGCTAGCATAGATGGGACAAAATCATTATGGAGTCTTAACCATGCTTTTTATAGTAATGTTAAAAATGGTTTTGTCCCTGTGCAGGGAGATCCATCACTGACAGACCAGACACCAATGGGTCAGTTTCTTTATGTGGAAGGAAGGGATTTAGAGATAGAAACATATTTCACCAGCAGATGGTCCAAATAAAGAAAAATCCTCTACACTGAATGCATCTCTCCTGCTGTGTCATATGCAAAGAAGACTAGGCCACATACCAGCCTGCAGTGAATATAGACAATACCACAAAAAATCTTTTTATAAAGAAGAAGAAATAATGTATCTTCTAAATATAACACATTGCTGTAAAAAACAATGGGAGCTTAAAAGTGAATGGGGTAATGAGGTACACCCAGAGGGTATCCTTAATATTATGAGGTTCTAAAAACTATAATTTGGAAGAAGTTTTGTTTTGAAAAGCCATCTCTATAGATTGTACAATATGTAGATTTAAGGAACGTTCAGATTTAAAGAATGTTTTAAAAGTATGACCTAAAACAAATCAGAATTTGTGAACATGCAATAGGAGAGAGAGAGCTCAGTCAGAGCAAGGGACAAGTCACAGTGGATGGAAGGAAGAAGTCAAAGGGTGTAAGAGAGAGATAGAAGGAGAGGGAGAGAGAGTGAAAGATGCACAGAGAATGAGAGGAGAGGTCACTCCTAGAGAACGGTAGGGAGGAACAAGGGAGAGAGGTGGAGAGAGGAAGATGTCATGAGGGAGATGACCAAAGGAAGGTGAAGGACAGAAGTTTAAAGACCTCTGGGGACCCCACAGGCTGAATTCAAGTGTCCCTCCTGCTTTACAAAAAAGGAAACTGTGTGGCATTTAAGGAACCTTGTATTTAGGTAAGCAAAAAGTTGTGGCAGGTGTTATACTTATCATGCATGTGATAATTACATCTCTGATGCACAAGGAGCTGCAGTAAAGTGCCTTCACTTCTCTGCCAGGCTAGCTAATAATCTTTCCACTGCTTTGGATGCCCTTCTGCTAGGGCAGAAGGTTTATCCCATGGGGGTGCTATCTATATATAGCACAGGTCAGGGAAGGAAGAAGATATTTTTATCTAGAGCCAGAATACAAGGGTGAAATGTGAATTCTGAAAACATAAGTTGAATAATCTGATTGATTCTACAAACATGGAAACATTATGTACAGTAGACCAGCTAGTCTGTAACACTCCTCTCAACTGACCCTTACTACCACAGGCCTCCTGCCTTTCAGAACCACAGTCATCCTTCTCACACAAAAACATGCTGTTATATCTATTTCTATTGCTGTCAACAGACCGGATTCTGGTCCCTTGTTACAAACCCTTTGAGCCACTCCAAAATTATACGCGCCTGAGGCTCAGGGTGGACAAGATTTAGTGCTGGACAAAGTGATGAGTTTAAGACCAATACTTCACAACCCTATTATGTTAGGAGCTTTATGTCACTGGAAAAGAGAGCTTCCCCGTTTTCCAATGAAACACAGCTTTTACTTCTAGCTCTGGAAGGTCTTCAGATAGTGGACCTTACAATCCTGACATTTAAAATACAGGAAAGCTATTTTAGATCATTATTAGATGTTTTTAGAGCTCTCTCTGAGTAGAGCAGAGTTAGACTCATGCTAGTTTAACTCACCTAAGTTTAAAGAAGGAAGGACGCCAAAATAGTCCCCTGTTTGGTTTTTAATTCCCTAAAACTTTTCTAAAATTGTATCTTCATAAATCTGTAACATACAACAGATAGTATGTGGGGTATAAAGAGTTAATGAGTTCAGGGTGATCTGCATAAATCACAGAAATCTGCTAGCCCAGATTCTTACTGACAAAAGCTTTACACAACACCATCACACATCAGACCACCAAGTATTCCATAGGAGAAAAACGGAAAGATGTTTATGAAGAAATGTGTGATACTCTGGTATGAAAGCTATATAGAAATAAAATCTATTGCACTGAGAATGGGGAGCATTTAGGCACCAATATAACTGCATCTACCAGAACAGCAATTCTGGGAACACCTTACAGGTCTCCAAGAATGTAATATTAATCATAATATTGTACAGATATTCTCAGTGTACAGATTTTACTAAAATATAACCATGCAATTATTTGGTCACAGCTATTACTATACTGTATAACCTCTCAAGTAATTATCTTCCTGATGACTTACAAACCCCCATGGACACAACTAAAAGCTCTCAGAACATCAGTAGCATAGAAATTCACTTATTGTAACTCTAGGATATACACAACTTTTGGGATATTCATCATATCCAAGAGGTGCATTGTTCAGACCTGTTGTGACACTGATTGCATGTTGATATGACACAGGTTAGTGGTGCAGTTAATGGTCAAACAGCAAAACAAAACTTTCCGGGTAACATTTTTTCCTGGTTAATTTAAAGGTCCTAGAAAAATTCCTTGCTTGTTTCCACTCAGGACTTTGGAATGCCTGAAATAGAGACAACCACCAAAGATCCCATTTTAGACCTTTCATGGGACAAATGCCTGTGACAGGGCACTTTAGGAGGGTTAGTCAGTTTCAGGTATGTACCCAGCAATATAGCTAGTAAAATTGTTAGAGATGAATTCTGCTCTCAGATGTGCCTATGTAATTCCTATGGCAGTCACTGAACTAAGCTCTTCTTTCAGGTACATTCTGTGTAACCCCATTAACATCAGTGGAGATGCACAGATGTAAGTGATGATAGTAACTGGCCCTTTGTGTATTAATTAAAGTAAATTAATTAAAGTAAATTCTAGTAAACTGGGACACAGTACTGATGACAAAAGGACAGTAAACTTTGCTTCTAATACGGGTTCAGATATTCCCACGACTCCACTGTGACTTGATGGGAAGATCTTTACTCGACAACTATACTCAGTCTCCTGGCAGAATCAGTGAGCTGAAGCAGTGCCTGGAGATTGATGCCATTTCTCCTTTCCTGTTCTCTCCCTATAGTATTGCTCTGACTCCACGAGAACTGAAGAGCAATCCCGACCTGACTGGATGGGCACTGAATTGTACTGGAGTGACAGCTGCTGACCAGCAGTGGTAAGAGACAGCAGAGCATCTCCATAAAATCATAGAATCAAAGAAGATTAGGGTCGGAAGAGACCTTCGGAGGTCATCTAGTCCAACACCCTGCTCAAAGCAGGACCAACCCCAACTAAATCATCCCAGCCAGGGCTTTGTCAAGCCAGGCCGTAAAAACCTCTAAGGATGGAAATTCCACCACCACCCTAGGTAACCCATTCCAGTGCTTCACCATCCTCCTAGTGAAATAGTATTTCCTAATATGCAACCTAGACCTTCCCCACTACAATTTGAGATCATTGCTCCTTGTTCTGTCATCTGCCACCACTGAGAACAGCCTAGCTCCATCCTCTCTGGAATCCTCCTTCAGGTAGTTGAAAGCTGCTATCAAATCCCCCCTCACTCTTCTCTTCTGCAGACTAAATAAACCCAGTTCCCTCAGCCTCTCCTTATAAGTCATGTGCCCCAGCCCCCGATCATTTTTGTTGCCCTCCGCTTGACTCTCTCCAATTTATCCACATCCTTTCTGTAGTTGGGGGCCCAAAACTGGACGCAATACACCAGATGTGTCCTCACCAGTGCCGAATAGAGGGGAATAATCACTTCCCTCGATCAGCTGACAATGTTCCTACTAATGCAGCCCAATATGTTGTTAGCCTTCTTGGCAATAAGGGCACACTGTTGACTCATATCCAGCTTCTCGTCCACTGTAATCCCCAGGTCCTTTTCTGCCGAACTGCCGCTTAGCCAGCCGGTCCCCAGCCCGTAGCAGGGCATGGAATTCTTTTGTCCTAAGTGCAGGACTCTGCATTTGTTGAACCCCATCAGATTTCATTTGGCCCAATTCTTCAATTTGTCTAGATCACTCTTGACCCTATCCCTACCCTCCAGCCTATCTACCTCTCCCGCCAGCTTACTGTCATTCCAAACTTGCTGAGGGTGCAATCCATCCCCAAATCTCTCCTGCCGAAATCTTAAGGTGATTTGCTAGTCAAGGAGTTACACCACAGGCTGGGAAACTAGACTGGGGTTTTAGAGTCTAATGGATACTCTAGACCTGACTGTGAAGTAAGGGGGAGGGGGCGGGGGCGGGGGTGGTTCAGGCTAGTCACAGAGTTGGAAATGTGAAGGATCCTCCTTTATAAAGCCAACCTACTGTCCTCTATACACACATCTCATGAGGTAATGGGCTTTGGCTGTGAGTACCAACGGTCCAGGCTGTGATACTTTGGAGGGTCGTAGACAAGAGAAACAAGGGCCAAGCCTGTGCATGTTCCTACTGAACTCAGCAGTGAGTTTCTGGGCTTTTGGCAGACATTTGTTACCATTGCTCCTGATGTGGCGGGGACCAGAGATCTCGCAGCAGCAAAGGCATCTTTTCAGACACGATTTGCTTGTCAAGCCCAGAACAGCAGCAGCCATGGCAGACAACAAACCTGCATGTGATCAGCTCTTCCCCCTTCTCCACAGACGCCTGTGCTGACTGTTCTAGGAGTTGCAAAGGAATTGTTCTGCCAGCCAGAAGAGCACAAGGAAAAGCAACAAGGGAAATACACTGATGGATCAGCTGCTGCCAAGAGCTTTCATTATTTACAGGATTTTCAGGACATAGCAAATTCAATTGAAAAGCCTGTGTAGCTCATTTATTTTGTTTTATCTGCCTTTTTTGTTTTAACCCCCCCGTGGAAAACGGTTGGACTATACCAGGATTGAAAGGAAATCCTGGCCAAGATGAAAATGCCAAATGGCTGATTGTTCCAATGAAAGCTGATCATTTGAAGCTGTTTCTTCCTTTGAGTTCAAATGCTTCAACCCTCTACTGTGGCCTCCTGGAACATGAGTCTCAACAAGGGTTTTTCTATAGATCAGCCACTCATATAAAGGCAAGAGCGTCATGTCACTCTGCGTATTTCTAGTTGTACTGGAGGATCAGATTTCTTGGATGCACCTAGTCCAAAATTCAGTTCCAATGAGGCTAATATTAAGCATGGGTCACTGCCTGACCTCAGGAATCTAAGCTACAACAACATGGGCTCCAAATTAAAGTTATATTTGTAGGGAATTCATATGATCTCTGATAAAAATGCAGCATCTCAGATAAATTACTCACCACTGGGAAGTCCTGTGACTAAGGCTTCTCCTTAATCCAAAATCCATTGCTCCTAGGTCTAGGTTTAACACCAGTTTATTTGTTGCAGAGGATCATGGGAAACACATTTCAATGCACCTTGTTAAAATAGGTTAGTCACAGTTGTGGTGGGACAGAGGTAAGGTTAGGGTTACCTCTTTCAAATTTTGTCTTTGGGATAAAACTGTTGTGTTACCATTCCAATGCAGATGTTATCACAGTGTGAGGCAACATCATGGTATGAGTGACGTCATGTTGGCACTGCAGAAGTTTTGGAATGCTTGTAGATGGTTCTTGATAGTCTTATCAAATTCAGAACGGTCCCTAAAAACTGGTATGTATTACAACCACTCTAGGCATTGTGAGCCAAACCCATCCCTGATATAACTCCATTCATGTCCATGGAATTACCCCAGGGATGAATTTGACACAGATTTTTGTTTTGTTTTGATAAATTGGATGTAAAGCACATTAATCAAATCACGAAATCCAAATTTAACTCTTCCTAGAACTCCTTCTGTTGGTTCTAAGGTTAGCATCACTCCAGACAGCTCAGCTGAAGAAGGCACTTGCTCTAGGCTTAAGTACTATAGAAGGTTTTTCTATAGTACTTACAGGTTTCTTTGGAGGATGATTCACCAGGAAACTACTTCTGCTGGAGGGGTGTTCTCCTGATCTCCCTGAGAACATATCTCCATGAAGTCAGGTAAGGTTGTCAGGGGAGATTTCCATTTCCAAAAGAGATGCTTGGAATTGGCTTCTTGTGTTGATATTTCTGCCATTCACAGACCTTTTTTTAAGGTTCTACTACTTCATATAAGAACAGAAAGAACATCCAGTAATTCTAAGTCATCTTTAATAACATTGCTTTTCCTTTCCTTCTCCCAAGGGCATGTCTTCCTCTTGTCATAAGTACATTCTGATGGCGAGGTTGACTTGCCAAACTGACAGAGTTAAATACCCTTTAGCCGGATGTCACTAAAAAAATCAACTTTGACTTGAAATCTCCCTGTTGCTCCTGTCATGTCTGGTTGTAGTTTGCCCAGCATGATCTCTGCCCTCTGGGAAAAAATGTGCTTATAACAAGACGAAAGGGACTCATTGCCACTGAGATTTTACCAGATTTGTAGAAATGATAATTTGCCTAAAAGACAAACTGAAGCTTTACAAAGCTCATCTAGTTATATCATTTGTGCAAGCAAATTCCTGTGGAAAGATGAACTCACAAAGTTCTGCTAAAAAGTACAGGTCAGATCTTCAGATAGAGTAAATGAGCATTGTTCAACGGAAGCCAAATGAGCAAAAAAAAAAAAAAAAGCCTGTTAGGAACTGAAGATATGGCCCTATAAACTTGTTTGAAAGATTCAGCATTCTTCATACAAGAATTACCCCTGTATTTTACAGCAAATTGAGCTAATCACTACTTCCCTATTATCAGGCTAAATCCTGATGTCCTTACTCAGCCTCTCCTCAAGGAATACACTCGTTGAACTTATTATGTAGGAATCTCACAATTTGACCTATTTTTTTACATGGGGTATTTTGGTTTACATGAGGATTGAACAAGGACTTAATAGGAACTTCAGGATTTGGTACATCCTAACAATCTGAACTTCAGACTTGTTGCTGCCTGAGGGGGAGACATGACAACTACAATAAACTAGAGATGGGCCCAAGCACCAAAGTTCAGATCCAGATCTGAACTTCCCTAAAGCTGGAGAGTTTTCAGATCCAGATTATTGGTTCAGGCCCATTATTAAGACAGGAACCATTGGCAAAGTGTGGATCTCAGTCAAGATTTGGGTTTGGATTTCAAACACGCTGGTGTGGCCTCTTATTATCCTGGTGGCAGGGAGAATCTTCCATTTCACTGACGCTTGGAACAGTACCAATGGGGCCTAGAGGAACCTGCACTCAGTCTTCTTTTGGCCAAAGAAAAGTCTGCTGAGATTCTAGTCTTTTTTGGAAGAAGGAATGTGAACCCCCTCTCCATAAAACTGTATTGGTTTCAACTTCCCACTACGTTTGAGATGTTCTCAGATATAGTGGAGAGTGGCAACTGCAGAGAGATGGCTGCATCTCCCTCCTTGATCCTCAGCTGTCCAACCCTGGTGGAGCGTAGAACAGCAATGGGCCTATCTTAATTTCCACCACAGTTGAGGATCAGGTGTAAAGGAGCTTTGCTCCACCATGCACCTTCTTGTCCAGGCCCAGCCCCTGGAATTCCCCTGACATGTCCTGTCTTTACACTTTGGGTAGGCACATAGCTGGAGCAGAAAGTAGCAGGGTGGAATTTTCCACTGGTCATCTCTGGCTATTGTAGGCCCACTTTGCACTCCACAGAAACATATATCTAAGAACCTGATTACCTACAGAATTTAGTGTTAGCCTCAGTATTCTGGCCACTTTCCAATTAAGGTAATTCTACTCTAGCTGTCAAAATCCCCCCTGCAGTTTCAACATAGGACAAGTCATCTTTCATGTCTCCGAAACCCATGAATGTGTAGTGTCTCTTGGCACTTTCAGATAGCCACCACTTTTCACCCTGAAGGTGGGGTCAGTGCTGGAAAAGTGATCCCTACATACACAGATCATGAAGTGCTTTAGGATCCTTTGGGATGAAAAGCATGATATGAATGCACATTGTAATATTAAATTATATTATATATAGGTGACTATATAGACATTATAATATATTTGCCATTTTTATTATTATTTGTATTATGCTTGCGCCTAAGGACCTCACCATGACAAGCAATATACACACAAAGGAAAAAAGAGACAGTCCCTGCCACAAAGAGCTCACAATTTAAGTATGCAAAAGACAACAGGTGGATGCAGCAGACAGACGGAGGGAGCACAAGGAAAAAGGATAAGTAATTTTTCGTGAGCTGGATGATGAAAACAAACTTCACTTGCAAATAACTTTGTGCACACCAGATAAGTAATTACAGATAGTGTCAACTATTGACCAATATTATGGGGCCTAAATTATGCTTGTATAGTATAGGTCCCAGGGAGCTTGGGGCATATTTGTGCCTCCCTGAGTTCTCCAGTTTGCAAGGGGACTGTGCAGGCTGCACCACAGGTGTGCTGGGCCTGTTCTGCAGGGCAGTTGAGGTAGTGATGTCACTTATAATCCCACCTATCACTTCCTCCCTTTGGCGTGACATATGCTCCTGGGTGCACACTAACGTAGCATTCTGCCTGCAATTGTGACCAGCCCTTGTGAGAGCCAAGCAAGAGGGCGAGAGAAAATGCCTTTTCCCTCTGCCATAGTCCAGCACATAATATTTTAAATATCTTCCAGAAATACTGTCTCGCATATTTTGCATATGTGCCCAATAGATTTTATGATCCCTGGCATTTTTTCTGACTGAGGTACTTCTATGTCATCATTAACATTTTTATAAGAAGAGATACCATGCTATGTACAGTAATCAGAGCTTGATGTGCAGTGCAAATCCCATTAGTCTTGATAAAAGCATTGTGCATTGAACTGAGAACATATCCAGAATTCTGGAATCCGGATCCATCACTTTTAAATGGACACTTTTCAAAATAAAAATATGGGGCCCAATGCTGCAACCCTTGAGGCTTGCAGGTTTGTGACCACAGATATATATTTAAATTATTTTACCTGTTTTATTAATAACACCTTAAGTAATTAAACCTGAAAGAATTCTGAATATCAAAATGATTTTACATAATATATGATGTTTGCTTGCTTTTTGCATGTCACTCAGCTCATTAAATCAGACGAGTCAGTTTCACTCTTTGGTTCTCATGTGCTAGATAGAACAATGTCATTCTGTCTGGGTTTCTATCAATACAGGAGAATGTTTAATTAAAAAAAAAAAAAACGGTTTTCATCAACTTTTTAAAAAGTAAATTATAGGGCTTGTCTACATGGGGAGTGATTCCAGAATAGCTATTACTGATTAACTCCATGTGCAGACATTCATATTCCAGAATAAGAGTGCCTTATTCTGAAAATCTTATTCTGGAATAAGAGTGTCCTCAGATGAAGTTAATCAGGAATAGTTAATCCACTTCAAATTTACACCCTACCTTATTCTGCTTTAATTTTCATTTGTAGATAAGACCATGGAAACAGTTCTTTTTATAGTGCACCTGATTCTGGTCTAATTAACACCTGTGTAAATCCCAAATCTCTCCACTGAGATCAAGAGTCACTCTGGATTTACCTGACTGAGATCAGAATATGGCCTATTAGGTTTCATAACTCCCCACGTACCATTTTCTTGTTTAAAACCCCTTAAGTTTGCATTTAAAATATTTGGACTTAACCCTTTAAATCAATCTTGCTTGCAGTAGAAGCAACATCAATATCTTTATATATGTACTCACGCCAGCCTAGCACCGCAGTTTTCTCCTTCAATATCTGCTCCCGCCACATTGTCTGTGTTCACGGACTCAGTCTCACTTGTAGGCATGCTCACTGCAAAGGTCAAAGTGAAGAAAAAGCAAAGAGCTGGTGATTACTTTGCAACACATCTATTAGCAACCAATGACAACGGAAGGGCCAGCTTAGCAAAGGAGTCTGAGTAGCAACATCTGAGCCTTATGCATTGGGCCCTACCAAATTCATGGTCCATTTTTATCAATTTCACGGTCACAGGGTTTAAAAAATCATAAATTTCATCGTTTCAGATATTTAAATCTGAAATTTTACAGTATTGTAACCGTGGGGGTCCCGACCCAAAAGGGGGTTGTTGTGGTGGTGGGGTCGTAAGGCTATTGTAGGGGGGGTCACTTACTTCTTCACTGCTGCCTTCAGAGCTGGATTGCTGGAGGACGGCTGCTGGCCAGGCACCCTGCTCTGAAGGCAGCGCCATTGCCAGCAGCAGCACAAAGGTGAGGGTCACATGGTATGGGGGACGGGTTGCCACTTTTTGGGGGGTGGCAGGGCCAGCCTTATGGGTGGATGCCAGGGTCAAGAGGATGCTGTGGTCATCTCTCACCATACACAACCAGCCCAAGGCCCCTTTGACCCTGAGCACTGGACCTGGAGCCCGGAAGGGGCAGAGCTGAGGATGTCCCAGCCAGGAGCTCCGACTGTGTGCCAAACGCCAGCTGCTAGTCCTGCCGGGCTGCTGCTGGTGGCAGCGCTGCCTTCAGAGCTGGGCTCCCACTCAGCAGCCGTTGAGCTTCCTGCAGCTGGGGGAGGTTCCTGGAGGTGGGTCTGACTCGGCCCCAGTAGTAGCTCCTGCAGAGTAAAAGGAAGTCCCATCCCTTCCCATCCTGGCCAGGACTAGCAGCTGGAGCCTGGTGCAGGGTAGGAACCTCTGGGTGGGGTGCTAGTCCTGCCCTCCGCTACAATAGCCAGATTTCACGGGGGAGGCCAGATTTCACGGTCCGTGATGCGTTTTCCATGGTCATGAATTTGGGAGGGCCCTACTTATGCAGTTTTCTGAGCAAGTCTGTGGCCTTATTGCATAGGTCAGGCCAGGCAGGTATAGCTTAAGTATATACATAAGTTCCCCAACCAGAAAAGAGTGGGACAAGAGCTGCTGCTCTGCTTCTTTCAGTGAATTAGTCCCTTGAAAGTTTATAGATAGGATCAATGGAAACTGGAGGGAAAATTTGGCAAAACCACCAAAGAGATTAACAGTGAAACGTTTAAAAAACCCATTCCTTTATTTATGCATGGTCTACATTTTTTAAAATAAATGATATATGTTCTGGTGAACTGAATGCCGATGAAAAGTACCAGAGTCACAGTTCTTGTGACTGAAGTCCTCTGTTATCTGAAAAGCAGCTATAGCACAAGCGGCAGTGATGCTATCCTCCACTGTGCCTCAACCTTACACCTGAAGGAATGGGATCTCTAGGATTGAGAGAGTAGCTCAGTTTCTATGGCCCAGTCAATCTTTGGCCCGACCTTCTAGAGTTTCCAACAAGGAAGCTAATGAATCCTGACTGTGGTGGAGTTTTTGTGTGAACACCTGTCAATTAAGAACCTGGCTGAGTCCACTAACTTATTACATATATGTCACTGAGCAGCCATTATATTGTAATCCACATCTACCTGATCTGTTTTTGAATAGGGGACTGACTTCCTAGACCATTATCAATCCCCTAAACCTTTCATTCCACCAAGAGTTCATGGAACAAGACAGCTCCAACTGAGTAGCTGCTTGTGTCCCTTGTTTGGAGAATTAAAATACCTCCTTAGCATATATCTGTCTGAGGTCGTGTGGCACAAAGGATAGCACTTCTCCCCAGGTGCCTTTCCTCCCTACTTTCCAAATACACAAAATGAATTAAAGACAAAGAAATGACTCTTCAAGCTGAATGGCATGATAGGGGTTGGACAGATGTCTGATAGGGTGTCAGAACATGACCTACGTTAGCAGCTGAACAGATGTCAGTGGGACTTTAGAGTATGCCATGTATTAGCAGCTGGAAAGATATTTAATGGGCTGTCGGAACAGGTTGTGTATTACTAAGAACACAGCTATTGTTAGCAATAAAACAGACATCTGATGGGCCACCAGAGCAAGAGCTAAACTAACACCAGGAGATAAACCTGATGGTCCTTTCAGGGTATGCTCTGCATTTGCAACTAGGGAGATGTCCAATGGGCCATGAGACCAGTCTTCTTTTAGCAGCTGGAGAGAGATCTGATGGCCTTTCCAAACATATCCTGTATTCTTGTTTCAGTGCAGAGTCTTCCCTCTTTTTCAACCTAACAATCTCTAGCATTTCTACTTTGTCTCTTATGGAGAGCTAAATTTCTTAGATTGTGTTTTTGAGCACTGAATGAAATATTTGACACTGTGACACTTAATCCAACATGACCAAATGCATTGCTCCAAGTATGTCCACTCCTTTACATAATCTTATGAGCTGGGTGAAATCTTGTTATGGGTTGAGTTAAAACCCCATTGAGATTGAGAGGTGTGAACGCACCATTCAATTAACATTACTGTAAGCATAAACCCCCACTTAAAACAAGAAGAGTGTGTGAAATCTGCCCAGGAGCTTTTGGCTGAGTATTGCTTTGGATAGGGGTGAGTGTGGGAGGGGAGAGGAGACAACAGACTGAAAAAGCCAAGAACAGAGAGGCAGATGCAAAATGCTAGAAAGCCTAGCAGTAGCCTGTAAGCACAAGGTGACGCTGGAAAAAAGGTAGAAGAGACTGACTTTGGGTCTGCTAGCTAGCAAGGCTTGGGGCTGTAAGCTAAGAAACTGCTCCTTTTGTTCTTTCTTTCTCCTGGGTTTGTAGAAGGAAGATTTTGTACATTCCTTGTAAATAAACAAGATTGCAACAAAGAAAATACCAGACTCCATCAATTTCTACTTCCAACTGGAACATTTCTAGGGTCCTGAACTTTGATTAGCTGCTTAGGTCAAAAAGGGGCAACAATAACATATGTGCTCTTATTGTCTTATTTGCTTGGAGAAACAACCCAAGAAGCCAGCTACATTAATATTTTGATGCACAAGAAACCGCCAAGCAAACTGAAAAAGAAACCGAGCCACAAGGTTAACTTTTGATCATACAGTCTGACCCCCCTCTAGGAAAACAAAACAGAGTTATTTGGTACATAATCTTCAGATATGAAGTGAAGCACCTTCAAGACATATTTGAGCTTGATTGCAAATGGAAAACAGTTTTGAAGATATTAGAAAAAGGTTGCTTTGCAATAGGAGTTATTACCTCAAACACATATACAGGACACTGCACAAGCAATAGAAGGAGTGAGGCACATACATGCATAAATATACTTACATACAATGTATATACATATATACACACGTTATGGACACAGAACACAGTGGAACATTACCATGGGTTTCTGTGGAGTGACTAAACCAAGCAAACTTCCCTTTCTTCTTATCAGGCAAGCCAGCAGGAGTGCTTCCTTTCACAGACAAGATGGTCAGTGTCAAGTACCAGGAACAAGACATCAATAGAGAGCATGCAGCCAGTGACAGGCAAAAGAAAAAAACAAGGAACTCAGCTTACACATATGACATCCACTTCTGTCTGAAAACTTCATCATGAATTAAAAATACAAAATGGAAAGTAAAGGCATATGGAAGTATGAAATATTACAACATACACTGTCAGAGGAGAATCCTCCCTTTCTTTCTGCTCTTAGTTACAAGCTGAATCCTGCAAGCATCAAGCCATTGAGTTAAAGTTGTGGGCCAAATCCTTGTCCCACTGACATTAATGGCAAAATTCCCAAAGAGCGACTAATCTAGCTATCTGTGCTCCAAACTGTGATTGCCTTGCTCCTGGGAGTAGTCCCATTGAAGTCAATGGGACTTGTTGCACAAATAAGGCAATCACAATTTGTCCCCAAGTTATATGGCTGCATTGTGGGCAATGGGGCCAGGATTTGGACTAGCCCATGTTTGAATACACATTTGTTTGATTTCCTCCGCTGGGTTGGCAATGCTACTTGAAAGCTCTTGGTGGACTGCTGTGAATGCAATTCTCTGTTTTATGCCGATTTCCAGAGATTAAAACATCTACCAAGCAGGCCCAGAGGAGCTGAACAACAGAGTCATGCCCAGACTGAAATAAGAGTGATGAGTCTTTTTCCCACACTATGTCTCCTGCTTTCCACCTGAAGTTACATTGAGCATCCGCCCACTGACGTTCTGGTGTGTGGGTTTGTATGGCATTATAAAACACCGATCCACTGTTTATTACACACAAGTGGCCAGATCCTCCACTAATCTTGCTTCTGCTCTCTGCAGGCGGGTCTGCCTGTCCTAAATTCGAGTAGACCAGGTGGGCGAGGTAATATTCTTTATTGGACCAACTTCTGTTGGTGAGAGACAAGCTAATTAGAGTGCGCTGAGGGCTGCACTGCAATGGCCACAAAGGCTCAAATTACAGCCAAGGATCAGCATAGTAAAGACGTAGTCAAACTGTGGCTTGCACTCTTTTACAGTTAAAGGGCGGCTCCTGGAGCCCCCCACCTATCCTTCCACCATTCTCCGCCTACAGGACTGGGAAGCGGGGAGCTCGGGGCTTCTGCCCTGTGGCGGGTTGGTGGGACGAGAGGCTTTTGTCCTGCAGGGAGGGGAGTCTAAGGGCTTTAGCTCAGTGCAGGGGCATCAGGCCCACACCCCTGCAGGCACTGTCCAGCGGAGCAGGTTGTGCATGTTTTGCAGCTCTGGAACTTCTGAAGATTATTGTACGCAGCTCGTAGGGTCAGTAAGCTTGGCCACTCCTGGCATAGCACATTGTCATGCACTCGGGCGTGGCTACATTAATGCAATTTTTAGTTGTAAAACACAACATAGGTGGAAGATGTTCACAGCAATAAATGCGATAAATCTCTATGCGTATGCCAGAGGAACCATGGCCTAGAGGTTAATGTGCAGGACAGACAGGAGAACGGGGCTCATATCCCCAGCTCTGCTACAGCATCCCTAGGCAAATCACTTTAACCTTTCTGTGCCTCATCTCCCCCATCAAGATAAAGGGGAGAATCATACAGTAACTCCTCATTTAACGTTGTCCCACTTAACATTGTTTCAATGTTACATCCCTGCTCAATTAGGGAACATGCTCGTTTAAAGTTGTGCAATGCTCCCTTATAACGTCGTTTGGCTGCCTGCTTGTAAGATTCTGTGGAAGAGCAGCGACTTTACAAGGGAGCATTGCACAAGTTCCGCTTCTCTGCCTCCTCCCCCTCCCTCCCATCGCTTCCCCCACTTCCAAACAGCTGTTTAGCGGCACTTAGGATTTTCTGGGAGGGAGGAGGAGGAGTGGAGACGCGGGGCTTCCCTGCTCCTCCCCCTCCCTCCCAGCACTTCGCACTTAGGACTTTCTGGGAGGGAGGGGCAGGAGCAGGGAAGCCCTGCGTCTCCGCTCCTCCCCCTCCCTCCCTCCCTCCCAGAAAGTCCTAAGTCCCGCCAAACAGCTGTGTGGCAGGTCTTAGGACTTTGTGAGGGGGAGGGCTGTGGTGTGCTCTGGAGAGGTGGTGGAGTGGGGGTGGGAAGAGGTGGGCCTGGAGCATTCCCGAAAAAATCCGAGCCTGTTCTCGGGGAAGCTGCTGCTGCAAAAGTGCTTCCTAGTGTCCTTGCCTGCAGCGGGCTCTGCATGTGTGGAGTAAGCCAGGGGCACGTCCCAACCACAGTACAATACAGTGCTGTACAGTATACAGTATAATGCCTTTTGTCTGCCCCCCAAATTTTTCCTTGGAACCTAACCCCTGCATTTATATTAAATCTTATGGGATAATTGGATTCGTTTAATGTTGTTTCACTTAAAGTTGCATTTTTCAGGAATATAACTACAACGTTAAGTGAAGAGTTACTGTACTCACGTTCCCCACAGGCATGGTGCAAAGCTTAATATGTTCATGTTTGTAAAGCATTTTTAGCTCCTCAGAACGGAAGGTGCTGCAGAAGAGCTAATTACTGTATCATTCATATATCTACATTATTGAAGAGAGCAAGTCTACAGCGGGGTTCAAATGCACAGTAGTCCAACGCCGAGCCAGTGCCTATTAAACAGTCAGCTGACTCCCCGTTACTCAGAAACACTAGTCACCAAAGATGAACCGAGCGCCAGCCTTGCTGCAGCGGGAGGGACTTACTTTTCAACACCGAAACGAAGGAGGCACACACAGACTGGGACAGGGTATGAAACGAACCACAACAAATATGGGGGGCTGGGGGCATTCTTATCTAACCCTATTCACAGAGATGCAAAAGTTGTTAATGGCACCCAGACTTTAGACTTGAAATAAAGTGCACATTTTGAACAGTGAAGGTAATTAACCATTGGAAGCTATTTAGAAAAGCTGGACATGCGTAAGTCCATAGGGCCGGATGCAATGCATCCGAGGGTGCTGAGTGAGTTGATTGATGTGATTGCAGAGCCATTGGCCATTAACTTTGAAAACTTGTGGTGATCGGGGAGGTCCTGGACGATTAGAAAAAAGCAAATATAGTGCCCATCTTTAAAAAAGAGAAGAAGGAGAATCTGGGGAACTACAGACTGGTCAGTCTCACCTCAATCCCCAGAAAAATCATGGAGCAGGTCCTTAAGCAATTCATTTTGAAGCACTTGGAGGAGAGGAAGGTGATCAGGAACAGTCAACATGGATTCACCAAGGGCAAGTCATGCCTGACCAACCTGATTGCCTTCTATGATGAGATAACTGGTTCTGTGGATATGGGAAAAGCGGTGGACATGATATACCTTGACTTCAGCAAAGTTTATGATACGGTCTCCCACAGTATTCTTGTCAGCAAGTTAAAGCAGTATGGACTGGATGAATGGACTATAAGGTGGACAGAAAGCTGGCTAGATCGTCAGGCTCAACGGGTAGTGATCAATGGCTCGATGTCCAGTTGGCAGCCGATATCAAGCAGAGTGCCCCAGTGGTCAGTCCTGGGGCTGGTTTTATTCATCATCTTCATTAATGATCTGGATGATGGGATGGATTGCACCCTCAGCAAGTTCGCGGATGACACTAAGCTGGGGGGAGAGGTAGATATGCTGGAGGGTAGGGATAGGGTCCAGAGGGACATAAACAAATTGGAGGATTGGGCCAAAAGAAAACTGATGGGGTTCAACAAGGACAAGTGCAGAGTCCTACACTTAGGACAGAAGAATCTCATGCATTGCTACAGGCTGTGGACCAACTGGCTAAGTGGCAATTCTGCAGAAAAGGACCTCAGGATTACAGTGGACGAGAAGCTGGATACGAGTCAACAGTGTGCCCTTGTTGCCAAGAAGGCTAATGGCATATTGGGCTGCATTGTAGGAGCATTGCCAGCAGATCGAGGGAAGTGATTATTCCCCTCTATTCGGCACTGGTGAGGCCACATCTGGAGTACTGCGTCCAGTTTTGGGCCCTCCACAACAGAAAGGATGTGGACAAATTGGAGAGAGTCCAGCAGAGGGCAACAAAAATAATTAGGGGGCTGGGGCACATGGACTTATAAGGAGAGGCTGAGGGAACTGGGTTTATTTAGTCTGCAGAAGAGAAGAGTGAGGGGGGATTTGATAGCAGCCTTCAACTACCTGAAAGGGGGTTCTAGAGAGGATGGAGCTCGGCTGTTCTCAGTGGTGGCAGATGATAGAACAAGGAGCAATGGTCTCAAGTTGTAGTGGGGGAGGTCTAGGTTGGACAGTAGGCAAAACTATTTCACTAGGAGGATGGTGAAGCACTGGAATGGGTTACCTGGGGAGGTGGTGGAATCTCCACCCTTAAAGGTTTTTAAGGCCTGGCTTGACAAAGTCCTGGCTGGGATGATTTAGTTGGGGTTGGTCCTGCTTTGAGCAGGGTGTTGGACTAGATGACCTCCTACGGTCTCTTCCAAACCTCTTCTCTGATTGTATGATTCTATGCTGTTGAACTATGGTGATGCACAGCAGAAGGAACTCTTCTCAACCAGCCTTTTGCCCGTCACTTTCTAAATGAGCCCTGCTTGTGGCCATTAAGCCATGAGAGTAGGAGATGTATTTTAGGAAGAAGCAGAGCCTAATCTTTCATTGAGATGATGATAGGGATCCCTCTAGGAGAAAGGTCCTGTGAAGTTGCAATATGATTATTGGTAATATTCTGTCCACCAGCATGATGGAGGGCTATTTTGACTTATTTTCCAACTCCTATTTTTCACCACATTTCCCCTTCCCTTGTCACTGCTGATCACTGCTAAAGGTAATGGGACACAAGGGCAACTTGAGCTGAAGCGGTGTGGTCCAACAGACAGGGCAATGGATTTGAAACCAGATGGACCTGGATCTCATCTTTGTTCTGCCATGGGCTCGCTGTGTCGTCTTGGTAAAACCTCTCTATGCTTCTGTTTCTCCTTCTCTAACACAGGGATAGTAATTCTCTACTCACTTTTGTCAAGCTCTTTGAGATCTATGGATGAAAAACATCGTAATAAGAGCTAAGTATTATCATTATTATTGCCGCTAATGTGTTCCAGGTGGGACTCAGCAAGATCACAAAACAACTCTGTCGAGCAAAGAAGTTCTGTGAATTCTCCAGCTGGAACTTAAGATTTGTTTTTCCATCAGGCACAACAAAAACAAATTGCAGTCTTCAGTTTCCAAGCTGCCTCCTTAAACTGAGTTAGCATTGAGTGAATGACTCCATCTCCAAAAAGAACCCCATTTCCTACAGTGCCTCTCCTGCCCATCCATTCATGAATGAGTTTATGGGCAACTGTCAGAATATCAAACAAGTCATCTTTTTTCTGTGGAGAGTCCTCAGTTTAATACATGAACACTGCCTAGCTTCCTCCTTTCATCGCCTCTGTTTGTGGAAATGCCGTACTCATTCATTTTATCAATTAATTTAAATGAGATACATTCTGCTGCATGCATTTCATTCTGCTGCATGCATTTCTCAGGATTGACAAAGTCCTGGGAACAATCAATGAGTACATTCTTATATGCAAGTGTAACACTGACAAACCCCGGACCTCTGGAACTAAATGCATGAGCTAAAAGCCACGTGAACCTTAGCTAAGGCTGTAGAGCAGACTCATTCATCTCTCTCTAAGTGGTTTCGGTGCTACTAGATGGGACAGAACACCACACCAGAAGGTGCGTGGGTTATACAAGGAGCATGCAAAAGATAAATTACTGGGTGCATGGGGGTAAATGCTTGTGTATAGGAGAGCCCCTCTTGTCATCTCAGATGGCTGGCAGGAAAAAAATGGCTATGAAATGGGAAGCTCTTTGGGGGTTTCTATCCTGCAAAGTGATACTGTATTGTTGTGGATTGGGTTAAACTTTATCTAATCTATTCTGGCCTCAACTGCTACAATGATCAACACCCCTCACAATAAGAACAGAAGTACTTGTGGCACCTTAGAGACTAACAAATTTATTAGAGCATAAGCTTTTGTGGTCTACAGCCCACTTCTTCGGATGCATATTGAGTGAAACATATATTGAGGAGATATATATACACACATACAGAGAGCATGAACAGGTGGGAGTTGCGGATACAGACTAACACGGCTGCTACTCTGAAACCCCTCACAATGCCCCTTTCAAGATCCATGGACCCTACCATGCCTATCACAACATGTGGTCTACCTCATTCAGTGCACTAAATGCCTCAGTAACAACTATGTGGGTGAAATCAGACAATCACTATACTCTCGAATGAACTCACACAGGAAAGTGATAAAAATCATCATAGCACCTGTGAGTGAACACTTTTCACTCTATATCTGACCTATCAGTCCTCATCCTCAAAAGAAACCTGCACGACTCTTTCAAAAGATGAGCCTGGGAACTTAAATTCATAACTTTGCTAGACACTAAAAACCATGGCCTTACTAAAGATACTGGATTTATGGTTTGTTAAAACAAGCTGTAACCCACTAACCCCCTTTTTAGTCCTGTCACTACAGGAGTGCCTCTTCACCTTGAATGGTCCGTTAGAATATGTGCTAAATACTGATGCTAAACAATCTGTTCCACCTTGTAGTTAGCTGTGACACTTAGTACCTTTCCCAAACCTGAAGAGCTCTGTGTAGCTTGAAAGCTTGTGTCTCTCGCTTCACCCACCTTGTTTGTCTAATATCCTGGGACTAACACAGCTACAGCACTGCAAATGTGACCTCCACTCCTCATTTAAAATAGATGGGCGAAACAGCTAAGCAGTGCCACCTAAGAAAAAGGGGGCATCCGAGCCTGCACAGTAATTTGGGCTTTTTGGGCAGAGGGCTCCACAGGGTATTGTCTCTGGGTAAGGGTATGTGGGTGGGTGTGAGAGAGAGGGACACAGCTCAAGCTGAAAGACCACAGAGAGAAACAGAAAGAAAGCCTGAACAAGCTGGCTGAAAGAGATTGCTGCTGTGATCAAGGCAGCTATGTGCTATTTTAAGGTTCCTCCTGTGTTTGGAGAAACAGGGCTTTGTGAATAAACAGGATTGCATCATAAATACCAGACTCCATCATCAATGTCTTGTCCCAACTGGAATAACCCACAGAAGCCCAAACTTTGACTAACTGCTTAGGTGAAAAGTGGTAACAGTATTAGTGGAGCCCCTCCAGGAGAAGACAAGATCTAAATTAGAATTATCAGTGGGATTTTGGTGGTTAGGTACTTCCTGGATTATAAAGTTAATTGAGCAAGTGTCTTATGACTACGTGACCAAACATCAATCGTATGGTCATATGACCAATGATTTATTGGCCTGCAATAGGATAAAAATAATGTACAGTTTAGAATGGAGGTTTGGTTCAGTTAAGCAGAGCAGACTCCTGTAGATAATCTCCAACTTTAACTCTATCAAAAAGTTCAGTGCTGAGATGGAATTTAAGCTCCATAGTAGGGGAAGGAAAATAAAACAAAACACCAGTGCTGGTAATTAATTGTTTTTAATGTGGGGTATTGACACTTCTTTTACTCACTAAGCACATGCTCCCCAGAGACACTTCTTTTCATGACAGGATCTGAATTAAATGCATTCTTCCGTCTGTTCCTCCCTCCACCCCGTTTGAGAATTCTTTTATCACTTCTCAGTAGACTTTTGGCTGCTGCAGAGAGCACTTGTCCTTTCCAAAGGAGAAACTGTTTTTGAATTAGTGAGTGTTCACAATGAAAGATGACCAGGGAACAGTGGAAAAAAAAGTGGCCCTATTTCTTAAATGAGGAACCTACCTGAATGGCCTCTGGAGTTAAGGAAAAGGGACACGTGATTTGCTGTTCACCTGAGAAGCTAAGTGAGAAGCAGAAGAGGTATATGAGGAGGACAGATGGTACATCAATGAGTTTATCACAAAAGGTCCCTGAAGGACTGTAAAATCCTTGGAAACTACTAGTTGAGCGCCAGAAGGCCAATGCCTGTCCAATTAGTACCGAGAGCTGATTTCCAAGAGGCCAACTTAGGTTATGTAAAAATATGTCTGAGGACATCAATTAGAAAGAGAGTGCCTGGTTCTCATTTATGACAAGGCCCCTTTAGACCACTGTGGTAATGTTAAAGGACTTTAAAGTGGTTGTCATTTGCACTCATTTTAAGGCAACTTTACACCACTACAGTGTAAGTAGAGTGGTGTAAAGGGGCCTTAACATAAATAAGAATCAGCCCAAAGTAAGCAAAAAAGATACAGAGATGGAGAAGCAGCATATAGCAACAGAGCTTCCTACGATGAAAAGACGAGGATAGCTAGCACACTGGGTTGCATGACAGAAGATTGACATGTGAAGGCAGAAGACAGTGGAATGGAGCTGAGCTAGGAAGTATTATGTGGTTTTTCAGAGTGGACATGGCAATAAATTGATTATATACATATACTCACGCTCACAAACTCACCCCACATATGTTGAGGTGACATAGTCATGTGATAAATGTATATACACCACATACATGGAAATAATAACCATGTGATAAATCATGCATCTGAAGATAAAGATGCATCTGAAGAAGTGGGCTTTTTACCCATGAAAGCTTATGCCCAAATAAATCTGTTAGCCTTTAAGGTGCCACCAGACTCCACATTGTTTTTGTGGATACAGACTAACACGGCTACTCCCTGATACTTAACATGTGATAAATCAAGATAGACCAAATTGCACAAGTATGTGATTGATATATTTGCCATATACCCATCCAGTTTATCACATACCTATAGCTGAATTGTCTTCCTGTTAGTCCATCTCCCTGGGATCTAGTCTGACATTTCAAACCCCTCAGCTGTTCCAAACATCTGCCATTTGTTATTTTTAAAATCATCCCAACAGAGAGACATTGTGTTCCATAAATATCGGTTCATTATAGCTGGTGAATGGAACAAGCATTATGCAGAAGACCACATAATAGACAAAATCAAATCTATGCCCCTTTCAAAGTGAGATGACCTTTTCAAGTCTCAAATGCGTTCTGTTTTCCACTTCCAAGAAAGAACATGTACATCTATTCCCAGGAGTGCATTAACACTTCCCTGCACATAGCGTTCAGGTTTTCTTTTAAATAACTGACACAGCTGTAATATTTTGGATTTCTTATAAGCACAGTATGCAGGAATCTCACTCTGAAACATATGTTAAAGAAAATGGCTCATTCCTGTGCTAGAAAAGGCAAACCAAGCATTCTCCAGTGGCAGCTAGCTGTACTGCCAAGTGGCATCCAAGTTCAAATCACTAGCTTGCTCATCACTCCTCAGGCTAACTGAAGTTGGAAGGGCTATAGAAGCAGCACACTTAGCCTCTTGGGACTCAAGAAGGAATGCAGGAACAGACTGGTCAGGTCATAAGCTAGGAGAGTTTGCTACAAGAACAGGTAACTGAAGACATGCCTCCTCCCAGTGTGGATCCCTCTGTATGACATCAAACCAACCTTTGCAAAACAGATTCTATACTGGCCTCTTCGCTTTTCTGGTAAATGGCTTGTATTGTTTTCCTGGCTGGGAACAACTAAGGGCAAAAGTACAACCATTTACGAGACAGGTTGGGATGCATTTTGCATCCTAAGCATCCTGAGCCTGTCTGCTTCTCTTGGGAAACTCCTTCTAGCTGTAATGCTGAGTTCTAGTTAAATTAAAACATTTTGAGTTGGGTCTTGCGCTATTTAAACACTATTTCCTGACTTTAAAAGATTATTTCCAAATAGTTCTAAGAATTTTCCTACATCCCTGTTGATGCTTCTAAGCGTCTTTTCAGCAAGGGAGGTGAGCCCAAGAGCAACAACACCCAATGTACTGAAGCCTGCCCCAGGCAGTGGTTTGAGGAGTGCAGAGGGGAACTCCCCATCCACCCTGGCTCCATGCAGAGGTTCTGGGTAAAGGAGAAACCCCCCTAGCCATTAATTTGGAAATAGCAGCAGCTCTACTGCTTTGTAACTGGCAAACATGCCCTGGTAGGGCCTGGGAAATGGCAGCATATGAGCTGTCCCTTGAGCAGTGGATATTGTGCTAGTGACACAGGAAGTGCAACTGACCATCAACACACCAGTAAAACTGACCATAGAAGAAGGGCTGTCAATTGCACATAATAAACAAACAGAAGAATAGAGACTATCATTTCCCCTCTGGTTTAACAATTCTTGAAGTTCCAGGAATCTAGGTGTTACTTATCACAGTAATAGGCACACAAGTTTCAGGCACAAATGTTTTTTCAAGTTGATGGTGTCCTTTTAAACTGTGGCAAAGCCTGGTATGAGGGATCAGTTCTGCAGCTACTCTGCACATATAACAGCTGCAGAACTGGGCAGCAAATCAGTAACTCTGAAGATAGTCTCCACATCAGCAAGTGTCTTTATTGTTTCAGTTCAAAGCTGTATGAATATGTCCCTCCTGCATGGCCTATGAGAAACAAGCAGTAGGAGGCCATTCCAATTTGCCATGTTCAGGCCACTGGAAAATTTCCAGGGACTGCTGCAGGCCACCTATATTTCTACGCTTTCAAAGGAACTGAGTCCAAGCAATTTTGTGACATTCCTCCCACCCATCATTTCCAAGTGAGCAATACCTGGAGACTGAGTGAGTGGTCTGAAGGTTGGGAGTTGGAGAAGGTGAGCATATATGTCTGTGGTTAGTGGGCAAGCTTTGGTAGCTAGAAGGCAGACCAGGTGGGAGTATATGTTGGGAGGAGAGGGAATGAACCAACAACTGGGAGGTAAGAGGGGTCTGAAATCATGTTCAGGGGGAGTGTGTGACTTCCAGTAGTTGGGATTCAGGTCCATCTGGAAGTCTTTCCTGGGGAGCCATGAAAGTTACTGTAGCTGGGAAGCTGATTACGCAAGGGATTTTATAGCAAACAGGTGACAACAGCTAGAAGGCAGGTCTGATTGCAGATTGTGTCCAGTAGAGAGGAAAAAGATTTCTGGGCAAGGAATAACTTTGTTTTTTGTTTGCACAGCACCTAGCACAACAGGGTCCTGGTCCATGACTGGAGCACCTAGGAACTACGATAATATAAATATAATAATTAAGAATAGCCTTTGGGAGGCTGGTCAGGTGTTGATACACGTCAAGAAGAGAAAGAGGGAACTGGCAGCTGAGAAGGAGAAGCTGGGCTGGGGCACATTCAGAGGGTTGAAGGTAGCTAGGCAGAGGTTGGGACCCTTGTGGGGGAGGTTAGTGGAACGGATCAGCTGCTGCTGAGTACTCTCCCCTGCAGTATCTCAGGCTACAGATACCTTGCTCCTAGTGTTCCACACAGCAAAGTGACATATAACAGCAGAGTGAGCAGTGAGGCTTCCTTAGTCTGAGGGGGCCTGTTTTACAGGCAGCGATTGCCATGTTCGGATGTGAGTACAGACATTTTTTAGTGTCAGTATTGGTGTGGAATCTTTGGCTAAGCCTCTTGGGTGGTGCTTTCCCAGTGGCAATCAACCCAATTTACTGATCAATATGCTCATTAATTGTAGGTCACCGCTGAGCTGGTGCAGGCCCTTGCAGTTGTATTAATGCATCATATTTAACCAATTTTATTCAGCTCCCTGATCTGAGCTGGCAATCACTTCTCCCAGCTTGAAATGGGAATAAACATCTTCCCCTGTTTTCAGATACTGGCCATTATATTACATTTCTGCTATATCTAGGAAATAATATGTTTGTAATTTTGAACACTGCTGTGCATGAGGTGTTATTTCAGACATTTCTGCTAACATAATGACTAGTCTGATACGAGACACTATTATAATATCTTATGAGTCAGAAGAATGAGACATGCTAGCAGAGCAGGCTGTGTTACAGCTTGGAACCGGGAGTGTAAACAAGGATTTCAAGTTAAAGGGCTTTTCCCTTAAAGCTAGCTTGTAAAGTGTATAATTAAAGCTCTTGTACCTCGGCATTAAGACACTGAAAATAGGTCAATTACTCCAAGCCAAAAAAATAGGTATTTGCTTTAGTGGGCTTGAAATAGTAATTTTTAGTTTGTGAATACTTTCAGCATTCCCAAAACTGAGGGACTGATAACACCAGCTTGAGCTAAGCTTAGTGTGGTTGGGTGTTATGCAAGCTTCCCTCACCCAGCTGTGTGAAAACAACTCATTCCTGACCTTAAATATCCCCTGCTCTTCCATTCCTGGGTCCTCCAAAGTCTTTTAATGCTCTGATCTGGAGTACCCCATGCAACTCTGCCAATGCCTTTCAATTCTGACCTTGACTTTCATTATTACTCCAGTCGAGGGGACATAACACAACTGTGAACACAGCTCAAAACTGATCTGCAATGACCCATGCTAGTCTAGTTCTGGGCCCCCCAGAAAACTTTACTGATGCATCTCAGTTAAGACCTGGAAAACCACCTCCTATTCCAGTCCTCTCTTAAGCAGAGAGGATAAATGTGCTGTGGTGTTATGAACGGCTGAGAGCAGTTTTAATAAAACCTCATGTGCCCTCAAGCAGAGTCTGAATCCAAGTCTCAAGAGGTGAAAGGCTAATTCACTAAATACTGACTCACCTCCACAAGCCTGCTACTGAAGAACTGCTGTGGGAGTGAAGATTAGACAGGTGTTGTGTGGCAGCTGTTATAGGTTCAATTACCCCAAGGGGGGAAAATTATTTTTCTGTCTTTCTTTCAAAACTTGAAGCCCGTAGGACATTTGGGGTGTGGGGATGTGTATTTCCTCTCATAAACAGAGACAACAGAAGGTGGTTTAGGATTTTTAGCCTATTATCTGATAGCTGGATAGAGATAGCTGGAGTGGATGAGAGTTTTCTTCCCTTGGAGCAGAGGAAGAGGCCTCTTGTGAGACGGTCTGGTCACAGAGCAAGAATCTTTGTTTCTTCTTGCTTGAGCCACATCTAGGTTCTTATTATAGGCTTCCTGTATCCTACCTAAGTAATGAGAAGGATTGCAATGCTGTTCATAACTGAATTCCTCTCAGCTGTGCCAGTGCTGTTTGTAACTGAATTCCTCTCAATTGTGCCAGTGATGGCGATTGATTCAGCAGCACATTTTCCAGTTCAACTGTGTAAGGTCACCTAGATTCCTTCTGACTAAATTCTGCCTCAGGAAAAAGCAACAACATAGCTGTAGCTAACAGGCAGTCTAATTACATTGGTCTCTTGCAACAGCTGGGACCTATGAGGTCAGCAGTTAGCTGTCTAAACTCTGCTTTTTATTTTTTTTAATATTTTATTCTTGCTTTTAAAATGTTTGTGTGTGAATGTTGGTGTTTCTGAAAGTGAGGGACAGGTGAGATTGGCGTTGAGTAAGGGGCAATACAGGCCCAGGCTACAAAACCTTCCCCAACGCTACTCTGCCAATGCACCTCTGTCCTCTGATGCAGCATTTCTGGCTACTGCAGCCAGGCCTCAGCCTGCACACCGATTTGCCAAGGTAGGTCAGTCTTGGCCTGCCGGTTTCCTTCACTGCATGTAAAACTGCAAATAAAATATTTACAATATAGAGGAAGCAAAGGAGTAACCAAAATAAAAGATTTAAAAAAAAAAAAAAAAAAAGACACTCACTGTCAATCTACTCTTACATTTGGAAAAAAGACACCAAAACAACTTCCCCAATGTCTAGTCCCACCACATGTCTTGTATCCTTCAAGAATAGTCTTGTGTTTCAGGCACTGGAATTGGACTTAGGAGCCTTGGGTTCAATTTCTGGCTCTGCTACAGACTTCCTGTGTGCCCTTGGGCCAGTCGCTTTCTCTCTGATTACACTTCTTTATCTGTAAAATGAGGTGCTCTAGTTCATGCCAAGATATTGGACCTGAAGCAGGAATTAACACAGGGAAATCCTATGGCCTGCGTTAGGCAAGAAGTCAGACCAGACAATCACAGTGGTCTCTTATAAGGGGGTAGCCGTGTTAGTCTGTATCCACAAAAACAACAAGGAGTCCAGTGGCACCGTAAAGACTAACAGATTTATTTATTTAGTCTTTAAGGTGCCACCAGACTCCTTGTTGTTTTAGTGGTCTCTTCTGGCTTTAAAAAATCTATGATTTCATGAAAATAGGAATACTACTTCCTTTCTCCTGCCTGTCTACTTTCTCGATTTAGACTGTAAACTATGCGATGTATATAAAGCGACTCAGTTCTGCTACTGTTTCATACAAATAATTATCATCCACAGCTCCAACAACACGCTCCATATCTCCCAGCTCTCACTGCCTAACACCACCTCGCTACTCAGAATTCTCAACACCATCTAAAAAGTCCTTTGGATTTCAGGCATGATTATTGTCATGTAATCAGGGGGGCTGGAACAATTTTTATACTGAGGGTGCTGAGAGCCATTGAATCAAATTGTAAACTCTCTATATAATGGAAACCACTTCAAGCCAGGGGGTGCTGCAGCACCTCCCACACCCCTAGTTCCAGCACCTATGTGTGTAATCCTGTTCCACAGGTGTCCACCTGTGCTTTGAATGCACTGTTGCCCTTTTTCAATGAAGGTGTCTCCTGATACCATAACTGCAACAATTGATTTTTTTAAAGTGTTGAGTACTCAGTCGCTTTCACTGACTTCAGTACAAACTGGTGGATGCTCCACATTTTTGAAAACGACACCGTTAATTTAAATGCCCAAATACAGATTTAGGAGCAGGACTTCAGGCATTCATTTTTGAAAGTCTTGGCCTTGGTATATACTCGGTCAGTTCTGCTTTTTTTGTAGCACCTCTTATAAAAACTGCACCCCAGGTCTCTATGGAGATGCTGGTGGTGCACATAGAATATCAGGGTTGGAAGGGACCTCAGGAGGTCATCTAGTCCAACCCCCTGCTCAAAGCAGGACCAATCCCCAACTAAATCATCCCAGCCAGGGCTTTGTCAAGCCTGACCTTAAAAACCTTTAAGGAAGAAGATCCCATGTTTTATATCAATTTGTTTAATCATTGGAGTTAAGCATGTTCATTATATCTAAGAGCATGTGATTGACAGCTTTGCCCACTGTAGCACAGTGGCCACCTACTGCCTCCCCAACACGCGCTCCTGGCTAGGGTTGCCCCTTTGGCTGTCCCGCCTCTACTTCCCTTTCATCTAGGCCCGGGGCCGGCTCCCAAGCGGCAAAAAAAAAAAAAAAAAAAAAAAGCCAGGATCCACCGCGCCGCTTTCTTTTCGGCGGCAATTCCTGAGGGACCCACTGCCAAATTGCCGCCAAAGAGCCCGATGTGCCGCCCCTTCCCCTTGGCCGCCCCAAGCACCTGCTTGCTGAGATGATGCTGGAGCTGGCCCTGTCTAGGCCCCCTTAAGAACTCACTGTTCTAAGGTAATTCAAACAATCCCCATTTATATAGGTACACATCAGCCCTCCAGGCCTCAACCCTAGTTCATTCTCTCTCCCCCAGTACTCCAAAATAACACAAAGTCTTTGAAAATAGAATATAAACTCTCACAGTCTTTATCCCAGTTTTAGCTAGGCACAGCCCCTTCTCCCTGAGGGTCTGACTGTCCACATCCCAGCATCCCCAGCCTGGAGTTTGTCCTTCCTCCACAAGTTCTCAGCTAGTGCCTTCTCCCCACTGACTCAGGGCCCTGCAGGAGCCTTCTTACCACTTTCTGCAGCATCTGCAGGGATAGCTGCAGTTTCCTAAGCTTTCCCAACTTACTGCCAGACTTCCTTCCCTTGACAGTTTCAGCTCCTCTCTGAATCATACCCTTCCCTCTAGCTTCCTGCTGCCTTTTATATTGGAATCACCTGATTCCTCTCAAGTAGGGCACATGGGCAAGCCACTGACCCTGTTACACCCAGACTGTTTCCTACACAAAGTCCTCTTCCCAGAGGAGGACTCAAGGTACCATCAGATATGTCTTGATAACTTCAATCAATGCTTTCCTTTCCAGTAGGGTAAGTGGAGATTTATTCATCTGGAAAAGGTTCCTTCCAGGACCACATTTATTATCAGCCCCTTGTCAGGGCTCACCTTCAGTGATGTTTTTGCATAGTGATCTCAGTGATATTAAACAGGATTCCCACACCATTATAAGTCTCCCTTCGAATAGGCCAAACAGAATGGCCTTCTCATCAATCATTCTTTGCCAGGGAAATAACCTTCACAGCAGAAAATCTTGTGCCCTGTAAACGTTAATGTCAGCTTTTATATGCTGTAGCTGGTCACACACCACTACTCTAGCAGATTTCAATGGAATGTTGTTTGCAATCCAGGTTGCAAGAGTCAGGGAAGTGAGAAGCTGGAAAAAGTTGTAAGTGTAGGTGCTGGAACTAGGGGTGGTACCGCATCCCCTGGCTTGAAGTGTTTCCCATTATATACAGAGTTTACAGTTTGGTTCAATGGCTTTCAGCACCCCCACTATATAAATTGTTCCAGCACCCTTGGTTGTAAGTTAGATCACTAGAGCCCAAACCTCTTTCTTTTTAAACTTTCCTCCTTTTTTCACTGGATAAAAGGGGAGGAAAGTAAAAAAAGTGAGACAAAGTGGGGTGGGTAGGAAATGTACTTTCCTTTTTACTTCTACCTGCCACTTTTTCTTCCAGTATAAAAAGGTAAAAAGTAAGAGAAAGTGTGTGTGTGTGGGGGGGGGAAAGGAAGGGGGGGGGAGAGCGGAATCTACTCTCACTTTTAATTTTTTTTTCCTGTGGTAAAAAAATCAAAGGATGAAATCCTGGTCCTATTGATGTCGATGGGCGTTTTACCATTATTTCACCAGTGGAGCCAGTATTTTACCCCAAATGTTCATTTTCTGTTACTTTCACTCAAAGACAGAGAGAAAGTAAAAAATGGAGAGAAACACTTTTAAAATTAAGACTAAGTCAACCTTAGCATAGTCAACCTGTGGAACTCTTTACAAGAGGATGTTGTGAAGGCCAAGACTATAACAGGGTTCAAAAAAGAACTAGATACATTCATGGAGGATAGGTCCATCAATGGTTATTAGCCAGGATGGGCAGGGATGGTGTCCCTAGCCTGTTTGCCAGAAGCTAGGAATGGGTCACTTGCTGACTACCTGTTCGGTTCATTCCCTCTGGGGCACTTGGTATTGGCCACTGTCAGAAGACAGGATACTGGGCTAGATGGACCTTTGGTCTGACCCAATATGGCCGTTCTTATGTTCTTCAGTGCTAATGTCTATTTGCAGTGTTGTTGTAGACATGTTAGTCACAGAATATTAGAGAGACAACCAAGGTGGGTGAGGTAATATCTTTTATTGGACTAACTTCTGTTGGTCAAAAAGACAAGCTTTCAAGCTACACAGAGTTCTTCTTCAGGTGATACTTTCTATCACTTTTCAACATTTCTCTCTCTTTCTTCTGGGACCAGGGGAAGGGGGGGGGCAGAAGAGGAAATAGGAGAAGCTTGATATAAAGTGGACTTTCCCCCACAACTTTGAAATTAAATATTCAAAAATACCAAACCATATTACTCTTTTCCTGAGCATTTTTGTTTTGAAATTTGTTGAAAAATGGAATTGAAACTTTTTCACAAAAAAATCTTTTTCAATGAAAGGCCATTTTCCAATTCAGTTTATCAGATTTAAATTGAGTATGATGCCACCCACAGTTAGGGTTGCCAATTTTCTAATTGTACAAAACCAAATACCCTTGTCCTGCCCTCTGCCTCACCCCTTCTCCGAGGCCCTGCCCCCGCTCACTCCATTTTGCCTCCCTCTGTCGCTCGCTCTCCTCCACTCTTACTCACTCGCTCATTTTCACTGGTCTGGGGCAGGGGGTTGGGGTGCGGGAGGGGGGTGAGGGCTCTGGGTTGGCATGCGGGGTCTGGGATGAGAGGTTTCGGGTGCAGGAGGGGGCTCCGGGTAGGGGGGTGGGGCTGAAAGGTTTGGAGTGTGGGAGAGGACTCCAGGCTGAGGCAGGGGGTTGGGGTATGGGAGGAGGTACGGGCTCTGGGCTGGGGGTGTGGGCTCCAGGGTGGGGCCAGAAATTAGGGGTTCAGGATGCAGAAGGGGGCTCCAGCTGGGGGTGCGGGGTTTGGGGTATAGGAGGGGGCTCTGGGCTAGGGCATTCAGAGTGTGGGAGGGGGCTCAGGGCTGGGGCAGAGGGTTGGGGCACGGGAGGAAGTGCGGGCTCCGGTCGAAAGCCGGACACTTGACAACTCTACCCACATTGAGCACCCTGATAAACTTCCCATGGACTCCTTTTATCAGTCTCATGCTTAGAATGAGAAATTATCACAAATATCATGGTAACCATTTGAATGGCTAAATGTGATAAATATAAGATATTCAGAGTGGCCACATGGGTGTTGGGAAGATGTGTTAGTTGAACCCAGATTTCCTTAAATTCAACCATCTTAATCACACAGACAAAATACAAGTAAACATAGTGGGTCAAATTCATCCTCGTATAACTCAATTCTAGTCACTTGAGTTATACCAAGAATCAGAGGGGTAGCCGTGTTAGTCTGAATCTGTAAAAAGCAACAGAGGGTCCTGTGGCACCTTTAAGACTAACAGAAGTATTGGAGCATAAGCTTTCGTGGGTGAATGCCCACTTCACTTGCGTCTGATGAAGAGGGCATTCACCCACGAAAGCTTATGTTCCATACCAAGAATGAATTTGGCTAAGTGTTATCAACTGGAAAATATTAAATGCAGTAGTCATTTAAGAGAGAAAAACTCACATACTATTCCATACAAACAACTATATTCACAGAACATCAAAGTTGTGAGTAAGCACTCAAATTTAAGCTTGCACACACAATTCTTTCTTTTGCTGCATCAACATCTCAAATTGGACAAAATTCTGCTGACCTTACACTTCAGGAGTTTTGCGGTTGACAAGAAATGCAGACAGATTAGAACCTTGGGATGTACCCAGGCAAAATTCTCAGTGACTTCAATGGGAGTTTTGCCTAAGGACCGCAGAAGTGATGTAGCCCAGTGGTTCTCAACCAAGTGCCTGGGGCCCGCTGCAGGGGGCCATAAGCAGGTTTCAGGGGGTCCACCAAACATGGCCGGCATTAGACTTGCTGGGGCCCAAGGCAGAAAGCCGAAGCCCCACCGCATGGGGCCGAAGCCCGGGGCCCTGAGCCTAGTCATCTGGAGCTGAAGCCAAAGCCTGAGCAACTTAGATTTGTGGGGCCCTCTGTGATGTGAGGTCCTGGGCAATTGTCCTGCTTGCTACCCCCTAACACTAGTCCTGGCTTTTATATGCAGAAAACCAGTTGTTGTGGCACAGGTGGGCTGTGGAGTTTTTATAGCATGTTGGGAGGTGGGGGAGGGCTCAGAAGGAAAAAGGTTGAGAACCCCCTGATGTAACCCAAAAGGTTTTTCCAGGCCACATGCTAAATATAGATGGCAGCAACACAAACCCAAGCAAAGTTTGAAGCCTAAACTGATGTATCCTCCAGCAATGATGTGGTGCAGGATGTGGGGTTCGTCCCTAGAGAGAATCAATATAATTTGTGGACATTTGCACATTTTCCCCATAGCTCTGTCACTCAAGTCTACTGAGAATAAGTCCAGATTGGTTGCCTGTATTCCTGTGGCGTATCACCAGACTCCCTTTCAGAATGCCTACAATGGTTGGAGTTTGTAGCTAATCTTTTCTTAGTTACCAGATGATTATTTTCCACATCAGTGGACAATGATAAAGGTAGATGCTGCCGTGCACTCTCCTTCTTTAGAGCCGTTTTTGACAGATAATAAATCATTCCATGACATGGGCTTTTATTGTCTGGTATTTATGCAAGGGGGGCAAAATGCAATCAGGTTGTAGGACACCATCCTCAAGCTGCTATTTGGTTAGCTAAGGAAACGAGTTGACAAAGACTTCATTTTCAACCTGTGTCTTGGCTCTTACAACTTTTACACAGACTTCTACTTCCTGAGTTTTTTACAGTGAGTGACAGCTTCCAAAACAGCAAACTGCACCGTACTGTCCAGCCACTGTTCTGCTGACTTTGTTCCTGAGTGTTCATTTGAAATACAATGGGACAAATTTTGCTCAGAGATACTCTGGAGTAAATCAGGATTAACTGAATTGACTTCACTGCAGTTATTCCAAATTTATTCTGGGAAAACTGATAGCAGATGTTGTCCCAGTTTATACTTTTTTGGCTACATAATCAGATAATGGCAACCTAAAAAAGCAGTTAGGATTGGGACTGGAGTCTGAAAAGTTCCCCTCTAAAACTAACATCTAGTTTTTCCATTTTGAAACCTTCATCTGTTATTTTCACATAAAGTTTGACCAGTTTATAAATCAAAACAAGACTTTTCCAAGGCCAGCTCTACAAATTCAGGGTTACAACCCGGTCTCTGGAAATCCAGCTATGTACTTTCTGCTTTACATGTGATTCCACAGCACTATGTTGGCTTTGTAGGGCTGACAATTTACCTATCAGTACACTCAGCATATATGATTCAGAGGGCACAGAGCTAGCTGATATGTGAAATTAACAACTCACTTGTCTTATTATTCTCACTAGAATCAACATTAGAATTAGAATCAATGCACACTAAACACATTCCACAGCATACAGCCTCAAAATCTTAGGTTTTCAAAGGGATGCACAGGATTTAGAGACAACTTTCATTAAAGTCAGTTAGACAAAGTCCGTGCAAATCCTACTGGAGTCAGTGGGGATTGCACATGGTGTAAACCAGGGCAGAATTTGGCTTAAGAAGAGTCATTCAAGTCAATAGGAATTGTGTGGGTAAATCCTGAGCAAAGTGAACATTAAGGGAAAAGTGGTGGCCTCTATCCGTGTATTGTGCAAAGGAGTCAAATGATTTCATAGACCTTGCGAGTTATCCCAAGATAATGTGGTCAGGTTGTTACTCCTGGGGCTGCTTTTTCTGGTCCCCTAAAATATTTCTCTCTTCACATCCTGTTCCATTGCTTTTTGTATTCCCCTCACTTCTGGCCAGATTTTCACAAGCGCACAGCTCCCAGTTATGCACTCAAATGCCATAGCAGATTTTCAAGAGCTACAGCTCAGCATCCAGCAGCTCCCCATTCCTTCTTAAAGTTTTACCTTTTCAGCTGAAAACTCTTCTTTCCTATTCTACTTTTCCGCCTAGATGTTTCTGCTTAAAATGGTTGGCTTTTGACAACGTCCCTTGCACGCCACAAATGAAAAACACTCTGCTGCCTATGCTGAAATCACCTGATCACCACAACATACCTCTGTCCACAAGAAACACTGGATATTTGCATAAGGCAAAACGAGGGACTTTTAAGGCAAGACAAGCAGGTCTGATCTTGGTGGAAAAGTCTATTTATTGCTAGTTCATTAGAGAATTAGTGAGTTCTTCCTTGAGTAAAGATGACCCCAAAGGTCAAACAGACCCTACCGTAATTTCTGTGAAGCCTGAGATTGTTTCTTTTCAAGCTATGTAGGATTTTAATTTTAGAATTTGGGCAATTTTCTCCTCTGGTTCACAACCTGCCTGTTGTTCTGGGCTCTCTCTCTGTCTTTTCATTTGGGCTTCCTCACATTCCTATTGCGAATCAGGCACAAATCTTGATGTGCAGCCAAAACCCCTTGTACTTGTCACCACTTAATGTACTTGCTAAGCCATTCCTACATAGTTTGGAGGGGCGATACACTGATTTCCACTGCTTTTCCCGCTAAACTACATGAGGATCTGACTTTCTCCAGGCATCAGTCCCATTACAACAAAGCCCTGGAATGTAATTAGATCTTAGTATCTTTGTCCCATTAGATGAGCTATCAGTTCTTGTTATAATTTACATTAAAGTCTTGGATATGATTTTAAGTGGGAAAATGAGCAACCTCTAATCACAAAATGCTTTTGCTGTCAGAAAATGGGCCAAAGTATGTTGTCCATCACACCTGTGAACGCCAATGAAATCCTATGAATGCCAATGAAATCAGTGGGGTTGCACCCCTACTGATAGCAAAACTTATACCAATCAGAACTGAAAGGGAGGGAGGGAGAAAATGTGAGTGGCAGGAGCAATGGATGGCAACAGTGACGCCAATGGGAGATTTGCCATTCAGCTTCAACAAAGGGAGAATCTGGCCTTTGCTGAAGTTCCTGTTTCTACACACCGCAATGCACGAGCACCCCATTCTTTATAACAGATAAAACAGGGCAAACTCCCAGTTGCTGTACAACAGGAAGGGGAAATCTCTTTGCTATCGTGTTCTGCTATAATTTTGAAGCTCAGCATCTGTTTTGTGGCATGTCGTGCGTTTCTCTCCTGGATCAAATTAATGTTTTCTTCCTCTGCAAAAAAGCCCATCAGGAAAAGGGCAAAGATGAAAACCATCAACACAAACAGCCTCCAGATGCCTCTTTACCTCCTCCACTCTGCATCTGCTGTAATTGTTAAATCATGTTTGCAAATAACGCTGCTGCATTACCTCTCAGCCATTCCCTAAGACACAGCAGATGAATGCAGCCAACTCTGTGGATGTCCCCTGAACAGATGTGAGAGATAAAATCAATTAAACTGGTTCAGAAGAATGCCGAGGTCTCTTTTAGGGATATTATCAGTTGAAGTCTGTATAGAATATGTAGCTCTGGCTGTCTTCATTGCTTACCCATCTTTTCTCTACTAAGTCCCTCAGTGTTGTGGCACTTGGATTTGTCGGCCTCTCATCTTAGGGCTGTTAACACCCATCATGGCTCAGAGCACAGTGTGGAGGCGTCAGGAGAGCGACAGCAGATAGAAATATGATTAATGACATATGGCCAAGGTCAGCAACCCCCTTAGGAACAGACACAGGCAGCCAATCCAAAAGCCAACAGGCTGCAAGTGAGACTTCTCTTTCCTATGCCTCGTCATCTCAGTTTCACAGTAGGCAGATTCCTGGGCCGGAACAGACAGCCCTGTTTACAGAGCAGGAAGTCTCCCCACTGTGCTCTAGGATTGAGAAGACACTGAAAGCATATATTTTCTGGTTTGGGCCTACTTTAGATAGACTATGTGGGTCAGATTCCAGAGGATGTAAATTGGTGACTCTCTGAGCTTCACTGATTTATAGCAGCTGAGGCACTGGCCTAATAATCAAACAAGTTTGTTATTTGCTATTTAACTCTGCCTTGAAGTCTGCTGACTTTGTTCCCCATTTTAAAAAAAAACAACCAAAAAACCTGAGCAGACAAAAAGAACACCATAACAAGACAAATAGAGTAACAATAGTCACTGGATAATAACATTTTCTCTTCAAGGATCACACACAGCTTTGCAAACACTAATCAATTATGCCTAACCACACACCCATTTGACAGATGGGAAAACTGAGGCACAGAGAATCTAAGTGACTTGTCAAAGGTCATAGAGTGAGTCAATGTCAGAGATCACATTAGAGCCCAGGTGTTTTGATTCTTAGTCCTGTGCTCTATCTATGCAACCTCAAAAATTAAGTGTTCAAACGTAATTGTCTGACTCACATTAAAGATGAACACCTCACAGCACGCTCCCTTGAAAATTTACAACCCCAAATTTTAAATGAGATGTTGCACTGTGAAAAGAATAGTACACCTGTGGGGAAAGTACCTTCACACCATCATAAAAGGATTCCCATGGAAATGGAGTTTTAAACAGCTCTCACCTTCCATCCAGAAATAGCTGCAGTGCAATGGGAGGTGAAGTGATTTCTCTATGTAAAATGGTTTAGAATCTTTTTGATGAGTGGTGTGATCATAAATAGATATTAACCACATTAGTAACACTCAAATTAGGTTGGTACATGGGGGTCTGGCATACCAGCATTTCTGTCAAGCTGCCTTCTTATTCTTAAGAATCTCAGCTTTGATTAAAAAACTTAAATCCATTGCTGAAATAGTTAACTCAAGTGACCCATGTGTAACTGGTCCAGAGACATCTGTTGAAGTCTGCAGAGAGCCTGAAACAATAGCTCAGAAGTCTGAACAGCCCCATCACCTCTGTGAAATAATTGAGATGCTCAATGCTGATAATTTAAATAACAACATTGTTTACTAATTCACTGCTCATCAAAGCATGTAAGAAAGGAGAACCATGGCCAATAGGAGCTGCAGGGGAGCCGCAGCATGGCCATTTGCAGCATTAGCTAATGGGGGCACATACAGCCTCTTTTCAGAAGAGTAGGAATGTATGTTCCATATTGTGACTTGGCTGCTTGGCCTATCCTATCCTGTCTGCATTGCCAGGGTGACTCATGTCACTAATGTGTAGCCAGCATCATTCCACTTCCCTCCTGTGGACGGTCAACGTAAACAAACTGTCTCACGGCTCGCCAGTGGATTACCCTGATGGGCCGCGTGCCGAAGGTTGCCGACCCCTGCCCTAGCCTCTCATTCCTTAGACCACAATTGCTTTGGGCTGCTCTGCATTGCCACATGGGAGACTGGTTTGTGGGGGATGGGATATGAAAGTTGGGAAGTCTTCTATGTATACACTGTAAATATACCAGGAGTGTCTTCTCATACACATGAAAGACAAATAGATATTCTAAACAATGACATGTATACTACTTATCGGTACAGGGCAATCAGAAGTGTTTTTCTAAATCAATTATTTGGCAGCACAGTATAACTTGTGACATCAGTAAAGATTTAAACTCGGAACCATTACAAAGACACTGTGGTGTTTTTATAACATGAGCTCTCTATTCATTCAACTGCAAATAAAACCACCAGATGCAAAAAAAAGTCTTACTTATAAACACACAGGGCCAGATTGTGAACCACTAACTCGCATGGATGAGCAGTTACTCACCCGGGGAGTCTCCTTTATTTCACTTGGACTTCTCATCAGTGGCGGCTCCAGGCAACAGCGCTCCAAGCACGTGCCTGGGGCGGCAAGCTGCAGGGGGCGCCCTGCCGGTCCCTGCGAGGGCGGCAGCCAGGCAGCCTTTGGCGGCTTGCCTGCGGGAGGTCCGCCAGTCCTGCGGATTCAGCGGCAATTTGGCGGCGGGTACGCTGAAGCCGTGGGACCAGCAGACCTCCCGCAGGCAAGCCGCTGAAGGCAGTCTGCCTGCCGTGCTGGGGGCGGCAAAAAAGCTACAGCCGCCCCTGCTTCTCATGCAATTAACTGTTCCCCAATGGTACTAAGGGGTTCACATACTGGCCTTAGGGGCCAAATCCTAGTGGAGATGGGGGCAACAGTTCTCAAGCAAATGAAAAGGAGAGCGTCCAGCTATTGCACTGGCTAGTGCACCAAGGCTACAAGAGGGTTTTGTTTGCCAGCCCTGGGAGCATGGCCAGGTCCCCTGTCAGCTAGCAAACATAATGCCATTTGCAGCATTAGCTAACGGGGGCACATACAGCCTTTTTTCAGAAGAGTAGGAATGTAGGTTCCATATTGTGACTTGGCTGCTTGGCCTATCCTATCCTGTCTGCATTGCCAGGGTGACTCATGTCACTAATGTGTAGCCAGCATCATTCCACTTCCCTCCTATACCCGTCGCTGTGGTGTCTATCTGTAGAAGCATGATTTCACCCTACAGCATTATTAGACAGTTCAGTCTTCTGTTCCGAAGCCTGATCTTGTCATAGAAGAGAAACTGATTAAGTGACAAACAACATAGTGTCACAGAAAATGGTTACTCTCTAGAGTGGAGACTAGTTAACAGAAGTTCCCCAAGTGGCCAGTATTGGAACCAATGCTATCTAAGATGCTCTGTTCGTTAATCATTTTGAAGAAGAAACAGACAGCAAGTTAGTAAATGTTGCTAATGACATTTCATTGTTTCATTCATGGACAATAGTGACAACCTCCAGAGGGACTTACATACATTATGGGACAAACTGAGACAAGCACCTACAAAACTCATCCTTGCATAGCTGAGCCAGCTAAAGGCAATGAGACACAGAAAACTGAGTGCAGTTTGCAGATGTGTTAGCCTTTAGTTCTCAGCTTCCCCAGGGCATCACAGATTTGCCCCACGTAAATGGAATTTGTTAGCTCACATTTCGATTGCCTACCTTGGAATTAGCAAACTTAGTCAAGGGCTGAAGTCTGATTAACTCTTTTTTGTTACCAGAATTTCAGAATGAATCTCATGCTCAAAAACTGTAGTGGAGACGGCTATTCTCTGCTGACTCTCAGAACAGATACAAAACAGGAAGCAGCAGTACAAGGGTTTCATCAAACTGTTAATGTGTCTTAACCTTTTCCTGAAGGGACCACCTACAGGGGAGACTCTATGGATCTGATCCAATACCTACTGAAGTCAATAGAAAGCCTTCTCTTACCTTCAGTGGGTTTTGTATTGAGCACTGTGTCAATTTAATCCTGGGTATTTTTGCTGAGACTTCATATAAAGGTGCTAATTGAATCCCGGTCGTGTTTTTTTTTTTTTTTTAATGTGGACAACTTTGCACTGAGGATTACGGTTAGATCTCCAGACCCATTTCAAATATTATAGGCCACTGAGCAGCTATCACCAATATTTGGTCATTAACAACCTGAGCCAGATTCTAACCTAAGAAGTTCTTGAGCCTAAATTCTCAAACTTGAGAACAGGCCCCATTTAGGTGTCTAAATAAAAGTTATCTGATTTTTAGAGAGATGGAGCACCCAGAGCTCCTATTTACTCCACCAGGTCTAATTTGCTTGAGTAAAGTGAACAGGATTTGGCCATTGGCGTTAATTAACAACGTGCACTTTTGCAAAATCAAGAGCTTTGGTGGTACAATGATCAGTGCTAGAGCTTGCCCTGGAGAAGCCCACCAGCCTCTGATACTAATCTTACTTTGTTGCTCAAACAAATCATTTCAGTGTCAACATGTTGCCTGTATATGGTCTCAAAGGGGATTGTCTTTTGGATTTTGCTTGTTTGGTCAGAGGGGGGAATAGGGCAAACGTTTTCCTCCTTGAGAGCTATTGATTTCATCAGCAATTAGGGCAATAATACACCCCAATGTAGGGTTACCATTCGTCCGGATTTACCCGGACATGTCCTCCTTTTTGTGCTAAAAATAGCGTCCGGGGGGAATTTGTAAAGCACTCACAATGTCCGGGATTTCCCCCCGGCAGAGCAGAGCGAGCGGCTGGGAGGGCTGCAGGGAAGTCCCGGGCTGGACTCAGGAGCAGCTGTAGAGGAGCCGGATCCGCCCTGCATTCTGAGCAGGCAGCTCCCTTGCAGCCCAGTCCGGCAGCACTGTGCAGGGCCAGGGACCGGGTTTTGTTGTGCAGGGCCAGGGACCGGGTTTTGTTGTGCTGGGGAGCTCAGCCAGGTGTCCGGCTCGGCTGCACAGAGCCCAACACTCTGTTCTGAGCAGCAGGGTAAGGAGGTCAGGGGGCAGGAAGGTTCTGGAGGTGGCAGTCAAGAAACGGGGGGGAGCTTTTTGGGGGGAGTGGAGAAAGTTTTGGGCAGTCAGGGTACAGGTAGGGGGTAGGGTCCTGGGGGGCAGTTGGGGGGGGTCTTAGGAGGGGGCAGTTAGGGGACAAGGAACAGGGAGTCTTAGGTAGGGGGTGGGGTTCTGGAGGGCAGTTAGGAGCAGGGGTCCCAGGAGGGGGCAGTCAGGGGACAAGGAGCAGGGGGGGAGTGTTTGGGAGTTCTGGGGGGGGGCTGTCAGGTGGCAGGGGTGGGGAGATGGATCGGAGCAGTCAGGGGACAGGGAGCAGAGGGGTTTAGATGGGTTGGGAGTTCTGGGGGGGGGCTGTCAGGGGACAGGGAGCAGAGGGGTTTAGATGGGTTGGGAGTTGGGGGGGGGGGCTGTCAGGGGGTGGGGAGTGGTTGGATGGGGCGTGGGAGTCCCAGGGGTCTGTCTGGGGGTGGGGGTGTGGATAAGGGTTGGGGCAGTCAGGGGACAAGAGGCAGGGAGGCTTAGATAGGGAGTGGAGTCCTGGGGGGCAGTTAGGGGCAGGGGTCCCAGGAGGGGGCAGTCAGGGGACAAGGAACGGGGGGAGGGTTGGGGGTTCTGGGGGGGCGGGAAGTGGGAGGGGCAGGGGCGGGGCTCCTCCCGTCCTCTTTTTTTCTTGCTGAAATATGGTAACCCTACCCCAATGGAAATATTTCACTGCCCCCCTTCCAAAATCAAGCAGTTGATAATGCACATTTTAGTAATAAATGCTAAGAACAATGTTAGTATCCTTTAATTGTGTAACTGTCTGAAGGGTTCCAGCCCTGACATTTCCAGACTATGGGACTTGTAAAGATAGGTGTTAGCTGTCTGAGAAGTGAATATGCAGTCTGTGCTGATAAGAGGAGGGGGTGGGAAGATCTGGATAATGTAGGGATATATAGGAAACTGCTGCTGTCATGTAACCATTCCTCTTTCAGCAGCTCTGATTAGTAGAGACATTTGGTGAATTCCCCGTTACTTTGCACAAAGATGTCCTGAACTCCAGAGAACAAAAATAACAGAGAATTCCCTGAGAAGAAAAGTCTTAAGGCTTAATTTGACCCTGGCACAATCAGATGCAATTCCACTGACTTCAGAGGAGTTACAGAATGTTACATAGAATACGGTATAACAGGGTTGATTTGGCCCTTATACCATACTGTAGCTCTGCTTTGGCTAGAAACCTTTGCTTTCAAAGTAATTAACCATATGTTAACAGCCTGCAACACTGAACTGCAATTAAATAAATGAATAGGAGACAGATGTATATTTTAACATGTATCCCTGTAGAGCACTCCCAACAGCAAATAATGTTTGTGGCGTTTTTAAGATCAGCATTTAATGTTACTGTTACTGAAGATCTGTGGATCAATACCAATTATTTTATATGTATTCCACCCTCCCACAACTTCCTACAAGTATACAACCATGGTAATGTAAGAATGGTGGATGCCTCAGGATGGATCTATTTTTCCTTGCAAGAAATCTCACTGCTACAAATTTTGAAACACTCCTCCCTAGCTAAAAGCCCAGTGAGAGAGACACAGGAAAGTTGCTTACTGTTTCGGGGCTTCTCCTCATCCATGCCTTCATCTTCATTTTCTGGATCGATGTCTTCTGCTTGAGTTATCCAATCCAGGTACCCCTTCAAGTCTTCCTCCAGCTGTTGTTTCTCCCGCAACTTCTGAAAGTCACCCCGAGCCTTTGCCTTCTCTCTTTCTTTGGAAAACTCCCTGGCAAGGAGGGAGGGAGGGACAGGATGTGGGTGGGAGAGATTGAAAAACAATGGGATTAGATTGGTTTGCACTGGAAATATGACATCCCCTACCTTGGACCCTCAGCTGCCGCTATTCATTCAAAGTCACATTAATATGTACATGGAGTGGTCCTTGTTAGATATACAGATATAACAGTTCTAGTCTCTGTAAATATGTTGGGAAAAAGCCAACTCTCAGCATTTGGTTAAGAATGTAACTGAAACTTGCATATGTTTACATAAAATGTCATTCTTTTTAGGTTATAATGCTTTGCTATATGCATCTTTCCACCAGTCATTTGCAAATATTTGTTATTATTACACTAGCTTAATCCGATGATCCAAATTAAATGTCCTGCAATAATCTGACAGCTGGAGAGAGACTGCAGTGCTGATTTTTAGCCAAGTCTAACCTGATCTCCAGAACGGAAGTGCAATTGCACCTCAATTGGTGCAACTCTGGGTATAATTAAACACACCCACAATTCTGTTCACACATTTAATCCAGGATGAAAAACTGCAGCCACAGCACGGGATGCTGTATTTGAAAATTTAGGTCGGTGTGTTTTGCCATAGGTTTCCAGTATTAGAGACTATTACCTGCTTTTCCCTGACCAGAAGGAAGCATTTGCAAATCCAAAGTTTGGGGGATAACCATTAGGAATATAGCCAGAGAATGGATTTGGGGTGAGCATTTGGCAGCTTGATGACAAAACATTATATGGACTATGTGCTTAAATACAAGACACAAGAACAAGAATTCCATGTTGCCAATCCAAGCATTTTGGTGGGTCTTATGTGGGCTGTCCCCTACTTCCTCTGTGGACAGAGAATCCTACCCTGAATCAGCTTTGTCTGGAGGTGTTAGATACGCCTCTGGTTAGATACTGGACTTCTTCTTGCACTAGAGGAAATCAGATGAACCTGTGGCACGATTGCATTCAAGAAAGGTGGCTTTTTTTTGGGTGTTCTCACTTCATGATTTTTTTGCAGCTGCTGTCTTAACAATATTTGGGGAACCACTGATTTTCTTTTAAACTGAATGGAATCCAATTTTAAGTGGATTGAACTTTCTCTTCCATAACTCTAAGCCAGTGAGATGCTTTTATTTTAAAAAGTGAGTTTAGTGGTGGTGAAATGTACTGGACTGACAGCCTCAGGGATTCAGACCTTCATTTATTCACAGAACAAGTAGAGCATGGGCTCAGACAGTGCAAGCGTCCCATACCACCCTGCCAATGTGGATCAACCTTGACTTACAGGAACTGAGCTAAATTTTGCACTGTTTCATACCATGTGTCATTTACTAGAGTGAGTGTAAAATGCAACTATTCTGAGTGGTAGCATTTTATACCCATTTTGTACAGGTGTTAAGGACTACATGAGATACAGGCAGTGGAGACTCAATCCCTCCATCTCTAGGCATAAGATGTGAGTTCATTCTCTCTGACCAGTTAATCTGTAGCCTCTTTGGTGATACTGCCAACAAAGAGTGGGGTTTTCAAATGCACTTAGCTTTGGTCTAACTCTGTCCCCATTGAAGTCTATTGGAGTTGTATCATTGACGTCAAAGGGAGCAGTTAGACCAAAGCTAAACTCTTTTGAAAGTCCCAAACATGTCAGTCAGTGCCAAGTGTGGTGTCCTCAGGTAACTCAGATGGAGCTGGGAGAGGAAGTGTTTCCCTTTCAACTAGGGTGTGATCCGAAGTCCACTGAAATCAATGGAAAGACTCCCACTGACTTCTATGCGCTTTGGATCAGGCCCTTTGTGAGGCCTGACTGTAACCTGGGCAGCAAGAGAATAAACACAGGAAAAGGTCTTCATGAATCAGACAAACATGCAGAGTTACAGTGTGTGACAAAGTACGCCTGCACGGTCCTCTTCTCTGTCATCTTGCTTGGTTTTTGCCCTGCTTCATGGGGTTGTGATAATGAAGACTTGAAAGTGGAGAGTAGTTGGGCTGGGCCCTCAGTTCTGAATATAGCTTCACAATAAGTCCCGGGTTAGAGTTTTGCCCTATGGCAGAAGTGACAAATCTAGTGTTCTTTCCCTGAGAACCACAACTGTGTTGTTTGGAAATGTAAAAAAGATTGATGTTGAAAAGATCAATCAATAATAATAATGCTTTTCGCTTCTATAGCATCTCTCCTCTGAGACTTTCAAAGAGCTTTCCCGACATTAATGAATTTAATGCTCAGAAAAAACGTGAGGTAGGGAAGCAATATTAACCCTATTTTATAAATGGGTGAACTGAGGAACAGCAAGATTAAGGCCAAACATTTCAAATTTGAGTGCTTAAAGATAAGCACCTAAATCAGTGGCCTGATTTTCAGAGGTGCTGAGCATTTGACACCAATGGAAACACACTTATTTAGGTATCTAAATATGAATTTAAGTGGCTAGATCTGGGCATACAAGTGTAAAAATGTTGATCTTTGGCATAAAGACTTGGCTCATGTCACACAAAATTACATCCCTCTTCAAAGGGCCAGCAAAAAGCCTATGCACTACTTAAATCTCACTTAAAACCTGTTAGGAACCACTTAAGTCCCAGTTACACTGAGTGGTAGCAGGACTTCAGTGGTCCCTAACAGGGCTTAAGTAGTACATAGGCCTTGGGCTAGCCCAAAAGTGGCAGAATAGAATCCAATAATCCCAATTCTTAGTCCACTGACCTAAATGAACAGTATTGGCACAGACTCTTCCCTCACAAAACGTAAGAGGGCTTCCCATTTCAGAAAACCTTCTAAAGAACAGGACTTAATCAAATGTGCTTAATTTCTAAACTGTAGTAACATTAAAACTTGATGCTTGAAGGCTACATGCGTCAGGGAACTCCTGATGAAATTCAGAACAATGCATATTTAGGAAGCCAGTTAGAATCCAGGCTAATCCAGTTGTTAATGACTAACTGTTGTTACTAACTGAAAGCTATTTAGTATCCTATGTGAAATGAGCTGGTGATCTCAGTTCAGTTCCCAGGAGGCACATCACCTACACCACCATCACATTTGACACTAATTGTTTTTATTGGAAGTCTCAGCAGGGACGCCCAGGACCAAAGGAGCCTGTTCATTGAACTACCATCTCAAACCTACAGGTGGTCTCCTTAGAACAACACTGAAATAGGATGGGAGAGTGGCATGGGGGAGGCTTACAGGAGTAATGACCAGTCTGTCTCTTTTCAGTGGATAGACAACATCAATTGAGGGCTGCAAATCTGGCAGTTTTTACCAGCATTCAATTTACTTCACTTTCCCCCTCTTTCTATAGAAAACTAGAAGAGAAATCTTCACTTGGGTACAACCTCAACAAATGGAGTATGTCTGGGAAGTGCCTTTCAGTGTGTGAGACTGGGCTGAGTCTTTTGTCCTGTATTATTTAGGGGAAAGCTTTTCTTCCCTGCTCTGATTATGGGATGCAGAATTATTATATTATATTATTATTATACCCCATTTTTTAAAATCTCTGGTACTCAGAGCAGTGATGGAAAGCAAGCAAAATGGTGAATTTACAGCTGTTTAAAGATCTTGGTGATTGCTTTAAATCCAGCATATGGATTCGAACTCTATTTACTCTGACAGGTACAGAATATCCTGTCAGCTTGCCATATTTTTGGAGTTACTATCAGATATTGACTGAATCACAAACATGAATCTGAATACCACCATGGCTTATAGGTATGGAGGAAAGTGGAATCTGAATCTCGCAGCTAACCCATATCTCTAATGGACTGAAACAAACCCACAGATGTAAACACCCCAATCTTTGGGGGAACTGAAATCTTGAGTCAAATTTGTTGCTGTAATTATTATGTGGAATCATTTCCCCTGAACTGGTATGGTATTTTCTTTCGAAATACATCCATATTCCTTAATCCTCAGTCAAGCCAGTAGCAGGACTATAGCGATGTTTATGTATATGTATAGTACTTACTTTAGTATATAACTAGGTATAGCATATTGCTTGGCTTGTCCACAATGACTATATGGAATGAGATATCTAGGAATGACTGATTATGACTCTGATTTTTAGCCAGAGCACAATTCAACCTCCAATTTTGCAATTGCAAAAAAGTAGGTGCAATTAAGGCATTTTATAGGCACAATTAATTACACCCTAATTTAACTGTGAGCACAAAATTGTATCCACATTATTGGGAAACAATTTTTTAAAATTTAGGCCTATACGAGCAAGAATGTAACATCTCCCCTTTGAATGATGAAGTATAAGAAATAATTCTCTTCCTAAAAGACATGCTGGGTGTAAAATGAGATGCACAGAATGGGTTACTTGGAATGTACAGATCACCAGGAATAATGTTTTGTAATATCTATGCAGAATGGATCAATCGAAATAGGGAGTGCATGAGGAATATCTGAGTCTGAGGGGCGAAGACATTTCAGGACTCAGTACAATTCAGAACTGCATTTGAAAGTTAGCTGTTTGAACATTGTGTTATTTTTTCTAAAGTTTTTTTGGAAACTTCAACTCCTAATTTCAGTTTGCTAAGAACGAGGAGCCTTTCTCAGGGATGTTAACAGTGAATGGCTCCCAGTGCGATCCTCCAGGTTGACTGTGAAGAGTACAGCAGAAATGGTGCAGCTATCACAGTCCAGTCAACACAGGCAAGGAGATTCAGTTCAATGATGTAATTGCGGATTGACCTCACAGTTGATCCCAGCTGTCCCTAACAATTGCTTATGTGTAGTGTAGCTTCAGTGATTTCTGGCTGCAGTACCTTATGTGCTGTCAGGGTGGGCACTGCTACCCTTCCCTCCCCTCCACCCCCAAGATAATATATATTCTTTAATTACTGCTACTGACTTTTTGTCATGTAAAGATGCCATCAATTTTGCCTGCTCACTTTCCTATGCCACCAACCTCCACTGCTATTTTACATGGTTACCTGCTGATTTGAGTGACTAAGTGGGGGAATCTGACTCTGATACTGAGGAACTCATGTTTGAAAACTGGACCCACAGTATCACTCTCCAGGTTTCCAAACATAGGCTATTGCCTCACTCTTTATTTTTGGAGACTCTTTTCCTCTCCATTTACTCACTTGGAGCTCCTCTCCTGGCAGCAGTTGTCATACCTGCATACTTTTCCCTCAGTAGGGGTGATGCAGAAAGTAATGAATCCTCCTCTAAATCCATAATCTCTCTATAGGACAGCAGAGAAGGTTTTTCTTGTCTGGGCCTACTACTGCCCTCCTGTTCTGGTTGTCTCTGAGATTATGGACAACATTTCTGTGATGTATGTAACTCCCACTCCTGCTAAGAGAGCGTCACCCTTGATTTGCCAGGGCCCCCTCACCTCAAGAACACCTTATGAAAATTAGATGTGAGAGTTTAGAGTGGTCAATACAGCAGATAGGTACAGACATTGACCAAACTTCCCACCAGGCTCAGTATAGTAAGCACTGGGGCCAACATTTTAAAAAAAATGGCTGCCTAAAGTTAGGCTTCTCTGACTGTATTTACACCCCTAAATAAAATAGCCTGATTTTAACAATCTTGAGTACCCAGCAGTGACTAAATATGGAATTGGGAACCTAATCCTAGGCATTCATTTTTTGAAAATCTTGTCAAGAACGTTTGTTGACTTGGATCTTCTAGTTATCTCGTTCACCAAAGCCAGCACAGTGTTTAACTCCTGGGTACATTAACAGCTGGTTTTATGTGAGGCAACTGCTTACTTGGCCTCAGCAATGATGCTTTGTCGCACAGGTTAAAATGAAGAATTAAGGAACATCCAGTGGGGATGTTTTAACCCTCCCTACTGGACCCCAACTCACATCTGACTCTCACGATCACCCTTATAAAACCTCACAAGGAAATGGCTTCTCCCTGCATCATGCCTAACCCTGTAATGTGTACAACAAAGAAGAAGTGCCCATTAAAGAAAAATATGTTAGTTCGTTCATGGGGAAAATAATCCCCCCGATCAGCCTACATTTCAAGGATATTAAACAAGAGAATCTCTCAGTAGAGAAGAAATAGTTTGGAAAGACTCCCATTTTACAAATGTTTAGGGATTTGCCTAATCACCTTTCACTTTCACAATGCTAGTCACCTTTCACTTCCACTGATTTTTCCAGGATTTTACCAACAATCCCTTCCTGGTGTGGTAAGTGATGTGCTTGTCCTTATTCAGGCAAATTCAGGACTTGTAGTTTCATGGCACCTGCTAAAGGTTATTTTAGGGAGAAGAGTATTTTAAAGGCAACATGTTGGCTTTTCATAAAGGGATTTACTCAAAGATTTCCCCCATTTCAGGTAGGCCATCTGATGCCATGTTTTGGTATTTACACAACAAAGCTAGGGGCTTCTACTAAATGTTTCTGAGAGTAACCCACCACTGCCCGATTATATCCATAACCAAAGAGAAGGAATAGAGATATAAATGAAAAATATAAACAATAAAAAAACATTTTCCTGGTTCTGCTTACCCGCTAAGTACACCGAGAACCAAGTTAAGTACAAAAAATGACCCTATGATGATTAGTGTAACAAAATAGATCCAGGGCCAGTCCCTTCCTATGGCATCATTGACCTGGAAGAGTGGAATGATAATTAGTGAGACAGGCTCAGTTTCTGAGCACTGCAAGGCTCCAGCCAAAGGGATCCCAAGTCACCAGCACCACGGTTTTCAAAGTTTTGCATTTCTGCAGTTTATGATTGAGACCAAGTTGTCTTCTCTCCAGTCTAGTTGGAGCTGGATATTTTGGTTGGACTGAGGTTGAATTTCCTCATTAGAGAGTAACACTTTGTTGTGACAGTTATTTTGGCTGATCAAGTTCTAAGTTATTTATTTCAAAACCAATGTAAAAACTTCCTTGAATTCAGAATTTTATTTTGGATGGAGCTGAGTCAGGAAGGAAGGAAGGGATCCGGGTGACTGGGAAGAACCCTGATTATGGAGTCTTGCCCTGCAGCATTGGAAAAAGGACATCAAAAACTGGCAGCTTACCCGCTCAACACACCAAGAACCAGATTTAGAACGAAAAAGGATCCAAAGATGACCAGACTGACAAAATACACCCATGGTAACTCATAGCCCATAGCGTCCTGCATCTGGAAAGACGAAGGAAAGTTAGAAGACAGAAAGAGAAAGCAGAACTGATTAGGTGAAGGAACAGATGGAAAGGTTTGTAAACAGAGCCTCTGGTTATTTACACACAAATGTACCAAATGTTTCTTCTTTATGATGTCTTCACTTCTCTTTCTTCTCCTTTGATTCTTCTGTTCTCTACCTTTTTCCACATAGGTATGACCTTCTGTGGTCCCCTTTATAGAATCAGCTTTTGCCAACACACACCACACATTGTGATCTCAGATAAGAAGTAATTTCTCATTCTAAGTAGAGTGAAAACTGTGGTACCTCAGATAGTAGTAAGTGGTAACTGTTGGCAAAGGCTGACTTTTAATGGCAATTTCCTGGTTATTCTCACACTGTTTACCATAGTCATGGCAGTCTCTGTGTCCTTTAGGCCATGTCTATACTACAGCAGCACACCTATGGCTCTGTAGCTGTGCTGCTCTAGCACTGAGGCTCAGATGCTTCACACATCAATGGAAAGGGTTTTTCATCAATGTACCTAATCCATCTCTCCAAGAGGCAGTAGCTAGGTTGAATTCTTCCATTGACCTAGCTGCATCTACATCGGGGGTTAGGGTGACACAACTGCAGTGCTCAGAGTGTGAAATTTTTCACAGACCTACCTACATCATTCAGGGCTATCTAATTTTTAAGTGTAGACCAGGCCTGAGAAGAAAGCCTTGCCACTGCCCACCATTTTCTGATGCTGTAAAGTGCTTTCTAAACTTTTCTTACAAAACTTCCTTCTGTCTGTAGTGGCCATCCATGCAACCCAGTGATTCCCGCACATGTCAGTCGGAGACCCTGCAACCGAATGGCATGAGTGCAGTTCCAGCTTTGACATGAATGCAGATGGCTGCAAATAGAGCAGGCTGTTTCAAGCACAATGTCATCTGACACAGAACCGGCAGTATATGGAGAGCAGCCTGCATATCAATTCAGGTACATACAAATACTATATTCAAGGGCTCACCCTTATCTTAAAAGTTTTGTTAGAAATTCATATTTTGGGATGTTCAAGTGAAGATATCTCATAGTTGGATGCATTAATCTAGCCTTACCATTTCATAAACCCTTATCTCCAAGGCAGAGATGGCACCATCAAAGAAATAGACTGTAGGCAAAATTTCCAAAAGCACCAAAGTGTTTTAGCTCGGAGCCTAAGTTCCATATTCAAATGTGCCTACGTCATTTAGGAACCTAAGTCCCACTGACCATGCTTTTGAAAATTTTATGCTGTATAGTATAGAAACTGCTCCTCTTATGGCACCTTAAGCATTTGTTTCTTTCAGGTCATAAAATTCTTCAGTACACAGGCATTCACACATTACCAACTTAGAAAAGATGACTAAAAGCCACATAACTACTCAGGAAAAGAAATCAAATCTTCAATAGGCAGAGGTAGGAAAGTAATACTTGTTAAGTGAATTCTTTGTAGAAAAAAAGTACCTCATCCATATCCCTCTCATTGTACAGTCTTTAAAGTCCCAAATTCATAACTTTCCAACTGTAATCTGATGACTTTCTTTGGCAATAGTCCACAGTCAATGGGGCAATCTATGTCTCTATGCAGGGATCCCTAAACTGCAGCATAACAGGAAAGAACTCATTAAAAATGAACTCAAAGTCTGTCTCAGTGAAACTATCTCATTGGCCTCTTCCCAAGAGGATTTATAGGTTTTGTGTCTGGAAAAAAGCTCTTGAACTCTCCTTCTCCCTTCACAAGTGCAGGGCTTCCTCTTCCTACCTTCTCTACATTTTCTCTTGAATACATGTGTAGAATTGTTCCGTTATTACATTAGTTTATAAATAATAGAAATAATGTCTTATATTTATGTAGTATCTTTCATCCCAAAGGGTCGGAAGGATTATGCAATAAGAACAAATTATATAGGCTTCACTTCTCCCCCCACTGAAATGCAGTCACTTCTGCAGTGAAACACAGCAGCTATTTCAAGAGCACAGCAACCCTACACAGGCGTTCAGGACAGGAGGAATAAGATAGCCATTTGAAACCACAGAGGGAAATTTGGGCGGAATGTTATTGCCCAACCTGGAATTAAGCCAGGACATCCGAGTAAACACCCCTACTCTTATGAAGAATGGCATGGGATTTTTAATTACTATAAATCAGTTTTGGAACAATGCCATAAAAATTTACCAGCTTAGGCACAAAAATGACTTGACATCCCTTAATCATGGTCGATGATAATGAAAAAAACTAATAGTACGTTACTTACCCATCAAAAAAAAAATTACTCAGCCTAAAACAGTGGATGAGTAGAATTTTGCAAGGCTGATTTAAGTGTACGCTAACAGCTATGGGCCAGATTCACAGGTGCATTCTTGGCCTTTGTATTATTTTGGCATGGAGGAGATGTCAGCTCCAACCCCATCCCGGTGTAGGGAATGGAATGGCATGGCCAGAGCATGTTGTACTCAAGACATTCCTAACTAGTGTATGTTCCTTTGGTACTGTTGACCATGGGAGTCAGCACAGAATGACCCTGAGAATCAGGGAGCTGCACATTGGCACTGTAGAATGTCTGCAATTCTGATACTAAGTGATCAGGACCTCAATTTTTCATCTCCTTTACAATGTACAGTCTTATGTATAATGAAAAGGCTGAGTGAAAGCAGCATTAATTTTATAATAATTCATTGGGTGTACAGAAATCACTGGTATTTGGTAAGGAGCTGATCATTATTTACTATGTCTCTTCCTGGGCTCTATCATAGAGCATCTTGCTAAATTATGAGCACCCTCAATTCTCATTGGCTTCAAGAGGGGAAAGTTTTCCAAACACTGTAGGATTGGGCTGTAAGTGACAGGCAAAAGAAGAAAGAGGTGTTCAGTGACAATATGATACAGTTTCTGTATTGCAGAAGTTTGCTCAGACTTGGTGCAATTGTTTAAAATGCTAAAAAGACAGGTACACCTTGCATCCTTTACCTGCCCATGAAGAATGTCTTTTGGGTTTGGGAGAAGGAAGAAGGGAAGGGTGATTATGGACTGTTTGACAGACGGTGGAAAGAAAAATACATACACATGCCCAAAACAACAATGTACTATCATGAAGGAAGGCCTTATATCCTCAGCTAAGACTGCATGTCACCACGTATCTGGGAATTCTTCCTGTAAAGTGGACCTGTCCTGAAAGTCTGGGATAGACTGTGATCAGCTGAACAATGTTACTGTACTTGTATCAAAAAGCACCTTGAATCTGTGCTTGGTCCAAAATCTTTCTTGGCTATTTTTCAAAGCTTGGTGAATGTGCAGACATTCATCACAAACATACCCCTTGACAGCGGTTGGAGGCTGTCACTGAAGAACTTACTGGACTGGTACAGTTGGCTTTTGCTAATAATGCTGTTGAAGTGGAGAAGGTCACAGCAGGACTTGAAAGAGATTTACTGTCTATATGCCATTAAGTTTGGAGATTGAGACTCAGGATGTTTTACGTAGCTGCTGTCCAGTGAGAATAGGCAGAGGCAATGCAAAGGTTACTTCTCCCATTTCTGTTTTACAGCTGTCTGGGCCTTCTGGTTGCAGGGTAAATTTTCCCTTATCTTTCTCCAGGTGAACATTTATTATCAACCAGGAGCCTTAACAGGAAAGGTGGATCATCTACTAACTTTACTGTTCTGCAATGGGACTATTATACTATGTAGGCTGAGTGATTATGCTGTCTGATAGAGGGCACAGGGATTGCAAGCTGGTGTCAGTGAAAGATTGCATGTGATAGTACTTCCACCTGACCTCATAACTAACAGCAGGTGGGACCCTACATATGATAGTTTGCAGAAATCATTTCCCATCTCAAAATGCCTACCCTTTCTCAGCTGTCACATCCTCAGATGCATATATTTTACTACTCTCAGGGATCATAAGGTTAGTACATTATTGTACATTAGCTCTGATGTATCATTTGTTAAAAAAGAAAGAGATGGTCTTATGGGTAAGGCACAGAATTGGGGTAAGGAAACGTAGAATCTATTCCCAGCTCTGCTGCACTCTCACTAGGTGACCTTGGGAAAGTCACTTCATCTCACCATCGTTTTCCAGTCAGCAAAACAGGCTATTAACATAACTCAAAGAGGTACTAAGAGATTAAATGAATGTTTGTAAAGGGCTATGGCAATGCAAAGCACTATTGCTATTAGTGAGACTCTGTGGGAAGTTATATATGGGTTATCTTTTTGCAAAATCTAGAGAACAGCTGGATACTTTGGGAATAATTTTGACTACTCTGCATATCAGTCAACATATTATGCAAGTACTACAGAATTCCACACAACCCCGTATTCCAGATTGACGTTTCTTGCATAATTATCTTTCTGAGGTGAGGTAAATCTCACATTCTACTGGGTGCAACTCAAGTCCCTTGTTCTAAGCAAACGTCGGGTCATTCTTCCCCCCAGGAGTGAAATAAACAACACTGTTTATATTGGCGATATCGTTCAATACGGCGCAGAAGCGATGATATGAATTTTGAAATAATTTTATTGACAATTCTGGGTTGTTGGCAGTTGAGGAGCCTATTCACACTGTCATGATTTCTGTTGCAGAGCTCAGTGGAACTGTTTTACACAGAGTCGTACAATAACAGTTCCTTTCTTACAGTGCAGCCTTCTTTGTTTGCTGTCATGGGAATAACATCTCAGCCTTCAACTTCAGTTCAAGACTTTGATCCCAATGATGCAGATAATGCCTGTGAGCAGCAGCAACAGCTGGGACCTTTAATTCTAGAGTTTGCTAAACTACAACCACAACTGGCATTTTCAGCCAAAGCCAAGAGCTGAAAAGACATGGAGATGAATCTACCATCTGGCTGGTGGAGGTGGTTTGGTGGTTCTTCCAGAACAGAGTTGAGGCATATTGGTGGAGTGGAGCATGACATTTTGCACTCCTGGCATCCTTTACCTGCTTAGAGGATTTCTGTTTTCAGGGTTGCTAATCTGGCACATTTTACAAGCATTAAATTCATATAGGGACGTCCCTTGTCAGGTGCAATGGGATTATGGCAGAATGGCTATTATTCACCACCATACTGGAACGGGTAATTCTCCACCAGTAAGGCAGAAGGCACATCAAATTTCCCCAGCTATGTAACAAGTAACAACACCAGACATATACAGAATGTCTTTCATCCAGTCAGTGGCGGAGGTGGAAACAATCCACTAGCCTATGGTGCCTCTAGGATATACAAACATACAATTACATTTTGTGCCAAAGCTTGTCTCAAAACAATTGACAAAATCTACAAAGCCAAGACAAACTAAATATACATGAATCACTTCATCCATCAGTGAAATGCAACTGCCTCTGGAAAGGAAGGAAATAAAGCAGCAGCTCTTAAACTGAAACAATTCAAGAAAGCAAAGAACACTGTATCCAGTGAAAAACAGAGGAGAGATCTAGGTTGTTAGAATGTAACTTAACTAGGACACCAGGGCTAACTTCCTATCTCCTGCAAAAAAATGCTAACTGATTTTGAATAGCTGTGGAATATTGTGATTGTGTTTTTTAAAATATAAGTCAAGTGCTTCAAGTACTTCATAATAAGATGATACAGCCTTTTGCAGACTAACATTAATCAAGAACAATGGACTGCTCAGTGAAATAAAGGGCAGTAAATGTAGAAATCAAAAGAAAAAAATGCTACTTTATGCAGCATATAGGCAACTGTGGAATTCATTGCCTCAGGAAGTGGTCAAGCCAAATTCTAGGGCTATGACCAACAACACAATCTGTAGCTGCAAGTACGCTACGCTTGCAATGATAAGGGAAAATAAAATACCATTTTTCCTGAAGTGACCTATTTGTTGGGGATTTAGCAAGAATCCCCATCCCTAGGGACAGCATTGTATAACTGGTCGGGTGCATTACAGTAGGGGGCAGGAGAAAATTTAACTTCCTGTGACATGAGCTCCCTGCCAGAGGCCCTGATTCAAGAAAACATCCCTATCTCTAGGAAAAGTGCTTAAACACATTCTTAACTTTAAGCATGTGTTATAATGCTTTCCTCACCTGTGATCAGAGATAGGAGAGCAGATTAAATGAACTAATGGTCTGATCTGATACATCCAAACTTTTGTTCCCATAGTGAATGACTGGCCATTTTGCAGCCATTGTTTGGTAATTTTGGGGTCTTAGGCATTAAAGGGCCACAAATTTATTAATTTGAGGTAATAATTTTATCAATTATAGATTATCAAGGCCACCTGCTGACTCGAGATGGTAGACTACTGAAAATAAGAAGACCCAAATGTTTGGATTTAAAAATGAATTTTCTTTGGCCATGCCCATACTCCCACTTCTCTTATCTTTCTATGAATATTTGAGTGATTGCATTTTATTCACAAGTATACTCATGGAAATATAATTTTAAGATTGCATGCTCGAGACTCAGCATTGGAAATGCTATATGTGAGATGAGACATTTCTTTGAACTACAAGGGGACAAGGTTCCCCAAACCCCTTACAAGAGTCCTGGCACAGAAGCAATTCAGTGAACTAAAAAATAATCTAACTTTGCCTTAGCTGTGAAAAGTGATGCTGACAATGTGATGAGAAAAACTAAATCTCAACTGCACAAAGCCAGTAAATCTTACAGTAGCCTATATTTCCCAGGGAAGGTCCGTGTGGCCAAGAAAGAAAAGGTTTATCATTTTCAAGAATTCCTACTTATCTGTTCTCTCTCCTTTTACCACAGCTTTCCCCTGAGATATTTAAAGCTCCAATGGCTTTGTCAAACCCTCTTCCTGACTACAACAGTTAAGCTCACCCAATCAGGGAATTAAAACAATATCTTGTGACTGCTGTGACCAATCAAATATAACCAACACACTTTGAATTTCAAATGTTTGAGTATTGGATACTTGCAGTGCATTATTCGTGATAGATCCACAAAGTAAAACCACCAGCATTTTGAAAAATATTCACTGGAGGGCCAGATTTTGACATACTAGATAATATTTCACAAGTAATCCCATCACATCAGGGGGCTAGCTGAGGAGTAAGTTATTGTATCACAATCCAGCCCTGAGACAATTCAAATAAAAACTAAATTGAGATGGTCATGATCTTTATGCGAACATTCTGCAAACAGAAAAGAAGCTACATTTTTGAGGAAATGATTCCCAGCAAATAAGTCACTCAGCGCGAGTGTTGATTATGCTGTTTTAGGGACTTCTTGGCTTCAAAGAGTTTGTGGATTTTGTGTGGAAAGCTCTTGCTAACAATCAAGGTAAGCAAAAGGCTTGCTATGACAGGAAAGTTTGACTTTTCCCTTCCGCTCTAAGATTTTTTGTTCTTAGAAGTCTAGTTATATCTGACAGTAAACCAGCTCCTTGGTGGTTAGATTCCTGTACAGTTCTTTGTTGACTTGGACTGTGATTATGTAAATTATTATATGAATAATCCAATGTCTAAATTTATAACTTTACTGGTTAAATGCTGGTGACAGATTTTGAATACCATCTCTCTCACTGACCCTTAAAAAGTACTATTCAGAGTGTAACCTTTTTTTGTAGATGTCCTGATAAATGTATTAACTATGCACCTTACAATATATCCGAAACCACATTGCTCTTAATGTGTGCTGGTTTCTTCTTCACAAAAGTATAGATAGTGAGAAACAATCCTCAGGCAGGTCATTATTGGAAAAAGTGAATGGGACATAGAACTTAAATCCACTACATTTCTTTCCCTGGCTCGATAAGTGTCTTTTTCAATCTATAGGACAAAATCCGAGGCTGGTTGTATATCAGTAGAAACCCCCAATTCCTTAGCCTGCTAATGTCTTTGGAACACCTAAATGGTGCATTTCTGGTGTGCTTGTGTCCAAAGTGGTGAAGAATGTACACAAAAGGGGGCAAGGGGAGGTTGCGTGTAGATGAAACTTCCATGGTGGATCTCCACCAGACCTGCAAAGAGATGTGACCAGTTGGTCTGGGTATTACACATATGGCCCAAAAGTCATATAGGAGGGGAACAAAGGACTACCTCTGCTACTTCCCACCATACCCGTCAAGAGCTAGATTTGGCTTACTGACATGGTTGCCCCAAGGACCAGGATAAGGATTTCATGCTTCAGCTCCCACAAAGATTTACTATATAAAATCCCATTAGGTGGTTTTCTCATTTGGTTCCTTAACCAACAAAGCACTTGCATATGTGCGTAACTTTAAGTACATGATTAATCCCATTGAAGTCAATGGCCAATGAGTTGTTACCAGTAGAACTGAAGTCAAACGGACTATTCACATGCTTAACGTTACATATGTACTTAAGTGCTTTTCTTGATTGAGGCTTTGTTCAGGATTGAGGGTCATACATTATGGGGAGGTTATTTTCTGCCAATTCCCTAGAAAGAAGTCAAGAATGAGATGGATGAACCAAAAATCACTGTTATGTAACAGAGTATTAGACATTTCAGTCCAGACAAGTGACATTTCAGTGCACCAAGAGAAGAATTTATCAAACTGAAATACACTTTCAGCATTCCAGAGTCTATAAGCTAGGTAATAAGGCAGGGGAACTGCAGGTTTCACAGCTGAATCAAGGCAAAGGCAGGGAAAAAAGCAACAGAAGAAATAAGACTTATTTTTACAGATCCTAAAATGCCTGGATGAAATTGCCACTGAATACCTTAAAATACAGTAATAAATTGACTCTTTTGCTTCTTTTCTCAATAGGACATCTTTCTAAAAATAAAACTTCCTTCCTGATTGTCTTAAAAGAATCAAGACAATGTTTCAACCTTACTACTTTTTAAAAATAATTTTGTACTCAGCAACGCTAGTAGAATTGCTGATGTGGAGAAGGAGGACTGGAGAGCTTAGCCCAAGACCTCACTCTGAGCCAATGACACTCAAAGGGAGAGAGCACTTGACTAGCTGCTTCTGCTAAAAGTGATTATTTTCTTTGCTCCTTAAATTCACTTTATTTCAAAGTATCAAGGTTAGGACAAGAAATCTTGAGCAATGCCCTCTTGCCTCCTTGGATCCATCTAGTACTTACTTATATGCCCCCCACTACCTCTTTATCTGAGTATATGGATTCAGACATTTTACAAGTAATCTTACATAAAAAAACATAAAACAGATACCTAGATCCTTTCTTAAAATATCTTCTAAGAAGGAAGAGCATGGGGAAGGAGAACAGGGAAGAAGAGCAGGGGCAGGGAGAAGCGAGAATAGGGAGTGGTATGCTCTGGCTATCTCCATATTGTGTGTGGTAACTGGGGGACCATAGCTTGCTGGTGTAAATTAGAGCAGCCATCAGGATTTTCTAACTTAGAATTAGTCAAGTATCTCTATTTACACTAGCACTTAGCCACATTTTCATCATTGGTTACATCCTCTGAGGATATATCTGGTTTTCCAGTTGAGTGAAGCTGTGCAAAGTCCAAAACACATATTAACAAACAACACCTTTTGACTATCTAGCCCTAAATTACTGATATCCTACCCTGTCACAGAGGCCTTCAGCTGTGCTTTTTAGTCCTCAGTGTCTAAACACTGGACTCTATGACATTGCTTTACTCTTTGGTCAGTTTCTGTTTTCATTTTCCATGTGTGTTTGCTTCAGCTGAACATTCTGTTCTTAGGTCAGCTGCTCAGTAAAAGCCCACATTATTGTGAGAATTATAAGGTCTTTGTATGTGTCATTTTGGAAACGTCTGACAAATGTAGGAAGAGAATTAAAATGTGTATTTAAAGGCCAGAAGGTCAAAATATCTGTGATACATGCTGAGTCAACTGAACTGGTTTTCACTGCAATATACTCATGTTGAAAATGCCTGCAGATCATATATTTTTATGGCATGTTACTTTGCTTTGCAGCAGGCTGAGATGGGGGAGAATATTGGCCCTTTACAAGGCTCAGGTGTGTTTAGTTCCTGTTTTAATGAAACCCATAATTTTGAAAGAGGTTCAGGAATGTAACAATACAACATACACTGATGTTAATAGATGTTGGCAGATAAATCCCCATGCCCCCTTTTCAAAATATAAGCATAAATATTTAGAAACTCTACTGACCAGAGAGAACAGATGAGTGTACTCTTGTCCCCACCCCCCTCACACACACATAAAGTTAGAAGATTAAATGATACCAATAATGCTACACTCAGACCTGGGTTACCATGGGGCACAGACTATTTGAGAAGCATAGGGTGCTTTGTTTGGCTCAGAGAACCAAAGCATTTTCATTTTAATTGGTCAATATATTAGTGGGCAATTTCTGTAGTTCAGTGCAGAGAGAGAGGAGAAACAATCAAAGCTGTCATAAATACATCATCACAGCATAGTGCACTCCTACTGAAAATATTAGTTACACTGCTAATATTCCGTACACTTAGGGCAGCCAAGTTCTGGATTACAATGAGACTTCCATCACTCATACAGGTCACATATGATCACGTCTCCAGCTCATCCAGGGCTAATAAATTACAGAAAAAATATATTATATTTTATTTTAATCTTTTAATTTATGTCAGTCCAGTGTAGCATACAGTAATTGGCTGCCTGGTTTACAATCTATCAGGCCAAGTCCTCCACAGAAATTTAAGGAAGAATTATTTGTGATATGATGGTAGATGTTATTTTATTATTGTCCACAGGTAGTTAAAAAAATTATCAATGACCAAGTTTTGTTTTCTGTATTGTTTTTGAAATAGTCAGTAAAAAGATTATTTAGATACCCCAGGTGTGCTCTTTGAGAGTTTGGGTGTTCTAAAACCATTAATCCTGGTACTATAGGTCTGCAAAGAACTTTTTATGATAGCTGGGGTGTTAGCCCCATTGCCCAGGCCAAATTTCAGTTCAGCTCAAATCTTGCCTGTAGTTTCAACTGGATACGTAATTGTTCATGTTCTCTCCTAAAAACCCTGTTATGCCATGTGGCAAGCACAGATGGTTCATGGAATTCTGCCCCAGAAGTGGCTGCATTTCAGGGGTGGGTCCCTGTACGCAGAAGGTTGATTCAGATTTCACTTGCACTGGTATAAATCTGGAGTAACTTCATTAAAGTCAGTGGAGTTACTTTGTATTTAAATCAGTGAGAGATCAGAATCAGGCCCAAAATTTGCAAAATATGTTGGGAATCTTTGGGACAATGCAAGTTCTATAAATGAGACAAGCCAATGAAACAAATTAATAAAAGTGCAACAATCAGCTGAATTTAGTAATTCGATTACAATGCAAGGGGTGAATTAAGTGACCCAGAGGAGGTCCCTTCCAAATCAAATAATCCGTAACATACAGTGGGGCCATTAAGCCACCTGTTAAATCTGTTGAGCCTGATCTCTTTTGGTAAAGTATACTTTTAAAATAGAAAACAGTGAATATAGAAAGCTTTAAATGATTCCAGTGCAGTTTACAACTATGTGCACTTACTGTCTAATAAATATAAAATACTTCTTGGACTGTCATTGATCCCTTCTTGAAAATAAGTGTGTTTTGGGCCTGATTTTCAAAAATACATCTGCAAATGCAGTACCCAATTTAGTGACACAAATGGACTGTCACAGATGCACCTAAATGGCCATTTGCAAGTAAAAATACCTGCTTGTGGTAGTTACTCACAGGAATTAGGCAAGTAATTCTGCACACATTTTTGCACACACAATAACACAGATGCATTTTTGAAAAGCAGTGTCCCAGTGTCTCATGTACAAACAATCTTCCCAACCATACAGTTTACAAAAGATTAGCTGGATTGTCCAACGGTGAAATTTTGATTTTCATGTCTTACAAAATAAAAGTGACCCATGTTCTACAAGGTACATTATGCTCTACAGTTGCATAATGGGAATGCAATAAATTCATCTGAACTAATCTCTTAAAAAATTCTAATGTTGCCCTGGATCACCTGCTCTCTGCTAAGGGATTGACTGTGACATATAGTCACAGCCCCATGTAGGGGAAGGTGAGCAGGTACTCTACTGAAGTGAGAGCTCCAGAAGATGTGCCTGGAGCAAGCAGAATGGCTCTGGGAGCCCCAATAAATACAGAGGTAGTGTGGCTGTTATGCCACCCTTGAAGCATTCCTCTACTGGTCAGTTCTGCTAGCTGCTCTGGAGGGCTGACTGGGCTATAACCATCTCCCCATCTTTTACCTCTGGAGAGGCTAACACCAGCAGTAGCAGTAGTCTTCCTTTTCGCTGCACTCCCTAACTATTTTGCTTGGTTCTTGAGCAGCGGGTATAGCTGGAGGATGGACTCTATACAATCTCCTTTCTTTGTCCACCTGCACAAAGGCTAGGTATAATCTGGTGCTAACTGCATTTTCAGAAATGGGGTGTGTGTATGTGTGCCCGCATGTGGAGTGGGGCAAGCATCACCCTAATACAATGCACATCATTTGTAAAAGCACACCAATCCAGATCTTCAGGACTTGCATCTTTTCCAGTCTTGCCTATAACATTCTGCCAATGCACTGACCTGTACTTCTGTGGCACTAATTGATGCTAATTGCTTCCAAGGGCGCTCAGAGGGAGCTAAGGGAAAGACCTGAGGACTTCAGGGTGGGCAGATAATCTAAAATGGTGGGAAAGGTTGATTCTTCTGGGGACACATGGCGATGTTGGGCCCAAACAGGAAATCTCTTCCACTGAGCCAAGTAGCACTTTCTGGTGGATTTCTTCCTGCTGTTTTTAGGATGGCTTGAACTGCTACCGAACATATCTGCTCTAGATTTGACGTCCACCCAAATACCAGGCCGTGAGGTGGAGAGCCTGTGGAGTGGGATGTCTGATCTCACCCCTGTCCTGTGTCAAGAGTTTTGGGACATATTGGAGGCTGATGCGAGGACAGGGCTGACAGGTGGAGAAGGTTGGGGAACTAACACTGTCTCGGCCATCTGGGAGCAATGAGGATGATCTTGGCCTTGTCCTTCTGAATCAGTAAGAAAGGAATTGGGAGGAAAAGGTGTATGTTAAGGGCCTCTCCCATTAGATTAAGAGGGCATCCCCTTTGTAGTCCTGACCCTGTGTGCCTCTGGAGCAGTATGTCTTGCATTTCCTGTTTTCTGGTGACACAAATAGGTCCCAAGATAGGAATCCTCATTGCCTGAATATAGTCTTTACTACAGAATCACGTAGATCCCATTTGTTGTTGATCGAAAGGTTTTTGCTGGGGCTGCCCACTAATCTACTGTGTATTCCCGGGAGGTGTACTGCTGGTAGGATGATTTGGGGACAAATACAGCAATTCCACAGATTGACCACCAGGCATAAAGGGTGTGTGTGTGGATCTTTCTTCCCCTTGCTTGTTGATGTAGAACACTGTTGTCATGTTGCCTGACATCCACCCAAATACCAGGCCAGGAGGTGGAGAGCCTCTGGATTGGGATGTCTGATCTTGTCCCTGCCCTGTGTCAAGAGGTCTGGGTAAGATTGGAGGCTGATGTGAGGCTGGGGCTGACAGCCCCATAATAACCTGAATATGCTGGGATTGTCTGAATGGTCAGAATTGCTTGCAGTCCTCACGGGCACCTCTCAATTCCAGGAGATTTATGTGCATCCTGGACTCTCAGAAATTCCATCTTCCTTGTGCTGTGTGTTTGTCCAGATGGGTGCCCTATGCTAGGAGGGAGTCATCTGTATCAATATCTTCTGGAGTGGGGGAAGAATGAAGGGAACTCCTGCTCCCTGCTCTACCACCAAACAAAAGAGTCTCTCACTCTGAGAGGGGAGTATGACTAGCTTGTTCATAGCATGTCTACTTCAGATGTATACCATCCAAAGCCAGGCTTGTGAACAGTGAAGCTGAAGTCTCGTGAAGCGTATCAGGTACGTACAGGACACCAAGTGACCTAGGAGGATAAGATAAACACCAACTGACGGCTGAGGGCTCTATCTCAGTTCATTGATTAAACCTGTGCAGAGGTAGGTAAGCTCTGGTTCTAGCCAAATCCAGAGTTGCGCCGATAAATTCCATGGTCCCCGATTAAACTAAAAGGGACTTTTGTGTGCTCATGAAGATTCCCTGTGACACTAGGAGATTGAAAGGAGATGTGGTTGATGTCAGTACTTCCCAATGATATCTCTCAGTCAATAGCCATTTTGGTAAGGAAAGACTATCAAGCCATGGTGTCAGAAGTGTGCTGCCACTACAGAAAGCACCTTCGTAAACACTCTGGATGTTGTTGCTCATCCAAAGGGGAACACCTTGTACTGATAATAATTTGGATCTATAGTGAATGATTGTGGCAATGGTCTTCAGTTTAGAAGGCTGACTATGATACTTCCTCTTTGATGCTGGTGCATACATACCCAGGAAGTGAAGGGTTGCCCTGGAGTCCTTCAATGACCATAAAGACAAATCAGTCTTTTCACTAAATAAGTTATTCCCATTGAAGGGCAAATCCTTTACAGTTGATTGAACTTCTCTGGGGAATCCTAAGGAGTACAGCCAGGATTCACAATACATAACAATATACTGTTGCCATTGACCTAGAGGCTGTTTCAGCTACATCAACTGCAGCTTGTAGAAATGTTCTAGCCCCCAATCTGACCACCCTCAATAAGGGCCTGAAATTGTGCTCTGTCCTCTGGAGGGAGCTTGTCTCTGAATTCTGAAATTTTTGAATAGTTGACACAAATCATACTTCGATAGTAAAGCCTGGAAATTGGCTAATCAGAATTGCAGGCTACTGGATGTCAATACCGTTTTTTTTTACAAGGAAGTCCATATGTTTGGCCTCTTTATCCGAGGGAGTGGACTTTGGGTGCTGTTGTCTACTCCTTTCAGTGGACACCTGAACCATTGAAGTGTTTGGGGGAGGATGAATAAATAAAATCCCTGCTCCCCTGGCTAAGACACAATGCCTGCTTTCTGCTCTCTTAGGGGCAGATGCCTGTGTTGTTGGAGTATGCCACATGATCTTGGCAGGCTCTAGGATGGCCTCATTAATGGGAAGCACCATTCTACTAGCTTCTGAACTCTGTAACATGTCCAGAAATCTGTGAGGTCCTCAATTTCTTCCAGAGGAATCTGGAGCTCATTCACAACTCTCCTCACCAAACCTTGAAACTGTTTATGGTCATCTGGAGGACACAGCAAGTCTGGGGCAACCACTTCATCGGGCGATTCTGATAATACTCCTGTTGGGACTGATGGTACTGCTGTGTCTGATTCTGCCTCCTCCTCTTCCATGGCCTCCTGAGGGACCTCAGGCTGATCTCTGGGGGTGGGAGAAAGAGATGGCATGATTCTTAATGAGAGCGTACTGATTCTGGAAATTACACGTATGGGTCCCACAGTTCCAAGTAAGGTCAGTGAGAGGGATCCAAGATAGGTTGACGAGGTTCCCAAGGCAAGGGGACCAGCAGTCCTGGATGAGGGATGCCCCAGCTTATGAGGTTGTGGCAGGGTCCAGGAAATTCTGGAACCTCTATCTGGATTTTCATCTCTTGTGGAGATGAGGTTGGTCCTTCCTTCATGCCAGATTCCCCCAAAGAGGAAATGTGGGCAACCATGCTGCTATCGGTACTGTCAATGTAGGGATGCCACAATTAATAGATGTAATAGGGGATCAACATCTCTCATATTGTTTGTGGACCGATGGTGTTAGAAACTCCCTGGTAAGGATCAAGTCCAATAGAAGGAATGATTCTGAGTCCGGAAAGATGAAGATATCCTCCAGAGTGGCGTATCTGTTCATCATCATTGGGGATGAAGAGTCTTCCTCCTGTGCACTTCTGAGCTGGTGTAGAAATCTCTTGGAAGCCTGTGTTTTCTTATGTGCCCGTGTCAGTACTTGCAGTGCATGTGGCTCTTGGGACCCTTTGTTGGTACCTGTGGTTGTCGTGGCCTTGGCTTATGTCTTTCTTTGTTCAGTGCTGACGATTCCCTCCTGTTGATGGTGCTGATGTGGAGGCACTCTCACTCTTTGGAGTCTGTGGGTTGGTACTGTGACCCATATCGCCTCTAGAGCCTGCTGGGACCAGATGAAAAGAATCACCTGACTTAGAAGGTGTTGGGGAAGCAGCTATCTTCTTAAAGACGTTTCTGAAAGTGGATTTCTCTTTAGGCTTTTGAGAAGGCTTTGCATGGTGAGGTGAGTAAGAGGAGTCCTTAGCTCTACCTTTGCTCGCCCCTGTATCTGAGGTAGTGTTGCTGGGTGGCACACTCCTTGATACCTCTGCCCAATGTACAAGGGAGTCTATCAAACCTAGATCGGATTGGAAACTCATAGCATGCTCCATGAGATGTTTCCTAAATCTGAAGAGCCAGACACACCCTCTCAGCCTACTCAACAGGATCTATAAGCTCCTGGCTTCTCCTTCATGATTCTTTTCCTGATGACCTACTCTGCTGTTACTGTTTATTCCATGCTTACAGTGTTTCTGCTGCTGTATAAAGAAGCATTAAAAAGATTTGGGGCTGGTGGAGGATAATCAGCCAAACATGAACTCCCAGTGTGATGCTGTGGCCAAAAGGGCTAATGTGATCCCTGGATGCATAAAAGGGGACTCTTGAGTAGGAGTAAAGAGGTTACTTTACCTCCATATTTGGCACTGGTGCAATCACTGTTGGAATACTGTATCCAGTTCTGGTGGCCACAGTTCAAGAAGGATACTGAAAAAATGGAGAGTGTTCAGAGAAGAGCCACACGAATGATTAAAGGATTAGAAAACATGTCTTGTAGTGATCAACTTAAAGAGCTCCATCTCTTTAGTTTAACAAAGAGAAGGTTAAGGGGTGACTTGATTACAATCTGTAAGTACCTTCATGGGGGGAAAATATTTAATAATGGGCTCTTCAATCTAGCAGACAAAGGCATAACACGATTCAGTGGCTGGAGGTTGAAGCTAGACAAATTCAGACTGGAAATAAAGTATACATTATTAATAGTGGGAGTAATTAACCATTGGAACAATTTACCAAGGGTTGTGGTCATTCTCCATCACTGATCATTTTTAAATCAAGATCAGATGTTTGTTAAAAGATACTCTCTAGGAATTATTTTGTGGAAGTTTTAGGGCCTGTGTTATACAGGACGTCAGACTAGATGGTCACTTCTGGTCTTGGAATCTATGAATCCCTGCATTTGCTGGGTTCTGCTGGGGAAGGAGTGGAAGATCCTACACTTAGTGGAGAGATGAGATTATCCAGTATAGGCACCTCTGATGATTGTTGCTGACCAGGAGGGATTGGAGGGCAGGAGATGCAGTTCTTGAAGTCTGGAATGCTGGACATAATATGAGTCCTGTATTGGGAGGGGGGATCCCCAAAATCTAACTAAGTAACTAATACTTAACTAACAAAATGTTATTTTACAATATTTAGAGATTCAAAGGCAGAACAGCAGCTCCGTGGACATTAGAGGTTCTGTCTCAGACCATGTGGTAGTAGAAAGGAACTGGAGAGGTGGATGGCCTGCACCCCCTTATGCCCTCAGTCTTAAACGTGAGAAAAAGAGCACAGGTGTGGACCAATGGACAGTATTAGCAAAATTTTTCATTCTGAGGACCCCGGTGCATATGCATACCCACAGTGGAATACACAGAGGGACCAGCACTCGAAGAAGAACCTTGCTATTCCATTTCTGTGCCCTGATTCTTGTCTCATTTACACCAGTGTAACTGAAAGGAAATTCAGGCTGTTGGACTCTCAGCTCCGCTCTGCCAAGACCAGGTCTCAATCCAGACAAACGTCACACTTTTCTATTCCCATCCTCCCTATTACAGATTGCTGACTATGCCAAGATGTTTGCGTGCAGTGGTGATTTTGCCATCTGCATATAGGCCTCTAGTGACCTCCAAAATTATTTTGACTTGTGTGACTTAATCAAGATTTGAATCCAGGTCTCCAGAGGCAAAAGACCTAATGCGTTAACCTGCTGAGTCACCTTGCTCCTAAGTGAGTGTGTTAAAAACATGTAAAGATCTCTGAAAAAAAAATACCCATAAGGCCCAAAGAGTATTTACCCTGGGGGCTGATAGTTCTTTCATTACAGACACCACAGCACTTCCATCACTCTCTGCTGCTTAAAAACCTTTTCAACTTTTAAAGGCTTTGGAAATTCACTCTTCAAAGATAAAGTGCTGATTTCAAGCACGAAAATATTCCTCAGGATACCAGGCCTCCAAACCTACAGATTTTAATTCATTTCACAATCCAGGGCTTTCCCTTCCTGCCTTTATTTATTTTGTGTTTACATTTACATGGCTGATCATCCAGAAAGGGATTTGCTGCCCATTTCACTGTACTGCTGTTCTTTATCCTCTTCTATTTGTCTCAGTGCTTTTTCTACACAGGCTGACACAAGATACTACCATAGGTATATCAAAACAGCGCTGATTGCGGCATGCACACAAATATCCAAGTACATGCTGTTCATTGATTTCCATAGTCAATTAAGCCCTTAAAAATAAAGATAATGAGCAGTAATATAAGCTGTAGATAAACACTCACTTCACTAAATGAAGGCATGACAGTCAACTTTTCTAATTTACATCTGATCAATATATCCCAGTTTCCTTTCAGAGCTAATTTTCAAGCCATGATATTCCCAGCAAATGAATTGACTTCAGCCTTTCCATTTTAGACAATGAAGCCATATTCACATTTCATAAACACCGACCACCTTCTATTGACGAAATTATTCTCACAGTTCACAAATATAACATAAAATATCTAGACTTGTACTGACGAAAGCAAACTCACACCTCATAATATACAGGTACTACACATTTCACTGATTATCATACTAACTCCTCATTAACATAATACAACTGCTAGACTTTTACTGAGGAAACCATAATCAGAGCTCTTGAATGCAATGCAACTGCTACAACATTTCCAACAAAGCCACACTTAAACTTGTGATTGCAACCTCTAAAGACAAGGCTGAATCTTCTGCTATGCTTGTGTGCATTATTAGCAACAAAAGGTATTAAAATTCCCATCTGAAAGGAAAATCTCTGCAGTAAATGAAAGTCTGATTTCTATTATGGCCCTAATGGAAGAATATTTCACGTTATGAGTAACAGAACAATAGCTCTCAAAAGTTAACATTACCAGGATGTTGTTGTTTCATAATAACTTCTCACTCTGTTGGGTCTTGAACTCCAATGGCACCTCATTCCCTTTCTCATTTCTAGTCTCCTCCTGTCTTTATATCAAGCCTGTCAGTGGTTCCCCATTACCAGTGGTTCAGTCACCCCAAAGTGTGCAGCTTTCTGCCACTCACTCATAAGAGATTACTGAGGATTTAATCCTCAAATTCTCCTGCAGGCACAACTCCCACTGAAATCAATGAACTTTGCCTCTATGAGAAATGCAGGAGCCAATCCTAAGGGACCAACTCTGTCTTCAGCGGACGAGTGAAGTTCCAATTGAACTCAATGAGATTGTCATACATGTAACTGAGACCAGAATTGGGCTCTAAGTCTTGAAAGCAACTCATGAAAACAAAATTAGACTGGAAACAAATCAAATAATCATATAAGCTATTTCTAGAGCTTCAGTTTCTGGGCACATCTGACAAACAATGTCTCTACTTCATAGTCATTATACTGTTTCTTCCCTGGGTCTGGCCGATGGAACAAAGACATTTCCAAAAGTGACCATGACTTCAAGGGCCTCAATTTTTGAATGCTCAACTTGACTCGCCTTAACAGGGCCTGATTTTTCAAAAAATATTGAGTATCTGTCTTCTGGAAATCTGGCAAATCTAAGAGGTCTCAAGTTGGGAACCCACAAATTGTTGCACCCAAAATCTCTTGTAACTTTTGAAATATTTGTCCCAACAGGTAAGCTCTCAATTTTCCAGCTTTGGGAAGAAGATGAGGGACAGGAAAGTCTCTGTGGTAGAGAAAGCCATCATTAGGAGAGAGTCTGAGGAAGAGTGAAGAAAGAAAGAGGGGTAGAGGGCAAGAGAAAAACAGGGCTATTAAAGAAATCCTTCACAAGCAGGAGCACTGGACAGAGGCACTCCATTAGCACCAACCCATAAATATCCAAGAAAGAAGGTTATCCTAAACAGAGAGCCTCTCTACATATACAGGAGGGGTGCCCAAAGTGAGGCTTGAGGGTCACATGAAACCTGCAGTCTCAGCGTGCACCCTCTTTATATGGAGGCCAAGTTTTTGCTATGGGAGTAAAACAACAAGCCATTCCTATTAATCGCTCAAGGAAGACAGAAGTAGAAGCAACTGTTATGGTTGCATATGCATTTGTTTGTGAAAAACAGATTTATGGCATGGGCCATAAATTTTAAGCTTGGCCATTAGTCTTCTGGCAAGTCAATGTTGTGGCTCCTCAGTACCACAACATGTGGACACCCCACTGTACGGCATTGTTACAGCAGATGAAAGTGGAATAACCTTTGTGATCAGTGAGACCGTTTGCTTGTGCTCTCAAGTTTATTTTTATTTTTTTGTTATTTTTCACCACTGTGCCAAATCCTGGTAACATGATCATAAACCCCCCCCCCCAATAAAAATCCAGCACTTTTTGGAAAAAATAAATGCTGTGGAAACAGAGAGAGATATATTCTGATCATTCCCTTGTGTGGCAAGCCTTACTAATTCAAGCCTGAGCGCTGTACGAATAAAGGGTTAGAAAGCACAACACAGCTGGTGAAAATTGGGGGTTGCAGTTCTGCATTTAACATTTTCCACTTTATGGCAATATCACTGTACTCCTCACCACATCTTCCTCATCGGGCTTCACCAGGCTGTGGAGGGATGAGAAAAGCTCACAAAGCATGTCAAGGCTGTCAGCAAAGTAAATTATATCTATTGCTTGGTTTCTTCCCCAATTTGATTTCCTGACAGGAGTTTCCAGGGTGACTGTGAGCTCTGGTTTCAAGCTCATTTACTGAATCATCTCAGAAGTATGATTTCATAGATTCATAGGCACTGACGCTGGAAGGGTCCTGTCAAGACAGCACATCTAACCTGCTGCATCTACGCATGATACCCTGTGTTATTCCCTGGGATGGGTCATCTAACCCACATTTGAACATTTCCACTGATTCAAACTCATTGTGCTGTCTTGGTGGCTATTCCATTGTATTACTGCTCTTAGAGTGTTTTCTCATTCTGTGTAGGGATTGGGCCAACCTATGAAGTTTGGTCCTCTTAAATTTGAGGGGGTTGAAATCCTGCATTCCAGTTCAGGTCTCTCTTAGACAGATGGGCTGAAACCTTGGATCTGATCTTGCCTAAAGTCCAGGAGGGTTCAGATCGACTGTTCTAGCTCATGTCCAACTCTAATTATATCCAAGCTAAACCTGCCCTTCTTTACTTTACAACTATTACTTTATAGTCAGAGCCTCAGTGCAAACTGCCCTTGCAAGTACTGGAATGTCATGTTTTCAGAGATTTTGGCCAAGAATTCAGAAGCGCTGCATGAATTATGTGAAACAAAACAAATCCCTCCTCACTGAGGTAGCCTGAATGGCTCTTTTTAAAAGTGGTCATTCTGCTTGATCCTAGAATTCAAGCTGCAAGGACCAGACTGCACGCAGATCATCCCAGGGCCTGATTCTCCATTACTCTGCACCATAAGTAGTCATTTGCACCACTGCAAAGTGGGTGCAATCATTCTGATTTGGTAGCATTTCACACTGCACTCACTTTGCACTAGTGGAAATGACACCTCAAGGTGCAGCATAATGGAGAACTGAGTTTCCAGAATTAAGAGTATGTCTCTACTACAGAGACCATGTCAGTATAGCCCCATAGTTTAGACACAGCCTACAGTGACAGAAGGGGGTTATCTTTCAGTGTAGGAATACCTGATTGAAGATAGAAGCCCTCCTCCATTGACCTAGCTATGTCTACACTGGGGGTTTTGTTGGCATAGCTATGTGGGTTTTTTTCACATCAGTGGCCAACGTTGATGTAACTTTTCAGTGCAAACCAGGCCTAAAGCTGCACATGGCAGTCTACATGCAGTGTGTCCCATAGCTCAAGCTGCAAGGGGCAGACTGCATACAAAGTTTAACACCCATTCTAGATATTAGCCTTACTCTATAGCATATTAACTGATAAGCGACACCTCCCCTAAAGGAGAGCAACAAAACTGCTAAAAATAATTAAAATTAAGCCCTGTTAAGAGAACTGGATCTGTTCAGTCTGGAGAAAGATTTGGGGGGAGACGTGATAAATGTCTACGAATACTTAAATGGGATGTTAAAAAGTAGACAGGGATTAATTATTCCCACTATCAAAGAGAGTGCAAGAAATAAAGAGCTACAGTAGAGATTTTCTTTAAAATAGAGAAGGGGAGCAATCTGTAACATTTAGATCTGGTCTTCCTCTGAATGTTCCTAAAATTCAGTGGTGTTCTGAATGGGATTTGGTCAGACTTGTCCCTACTTTAAAACGTCATAAGAGCAGTTTAGGCAATGGAATGAGCTGCCAAGACTAGACACTCATCTGTTCAGAGGGGATATAGGAATGATAAGGCCAATCTTGTCCGTATAAACAGGAAATAGTATGACCACTACCAATTCCTTCCAACTCAATTCTATGATTCAGTGGCTGGGATACTTTGGGTGTCCAGAATGTTAATATCTCTGAGATTCAAACCTCCATAGTTCACAGGGAAAAGTTCTACAATGTAAACCAAAAAATGAACCACCTCCATCTGGCTCAGCCAATGTAGGAGATGTACTACAGTAAGCTGAAGCTAAGCTAGAAATCACTCTGGCCCTGATTCAGCGGTCTATCCCCATTCAACAAAGCACCTGATCACATGCTTAATTTGGGCATGTGCTTCAGCCTGATTGGCTTCAATGGGACTTAAAAATAAACATGTGCCTAAGTCCTTTGCTAAATAGTTATGGACTTCAGCAGATAAGTACATTTTTTTCTCAATTGGGGCCTCTTTGCATATGTTATGCTTAGTAATAATAATAAATAGTAGGGTGACCACTTTCCCCCTATGTCCCTGAATACGGTACACCTGGTAAAATTACTTGTATTCAAGCGAGTTCAATGGCAATCAGAACTATGCGGTACAAACGTTCAAATTAACATCAAGTTGACTGAGTCCCTGTTAAAAAGAAATACTGTGTAGTTGGATTCTTTTTATTTACTTCCTTATCTTTAAGGCTTTAGGGTTCACACAGGGAGAGGTGACACACACACACACTCCTGTACACCTCTCTCACATGGGGGAGAGGGGCTGTGACCGATCAACCCTCCCTGCCAGCCGCTCTCCGCCCTCCATGCCTGGCTGGGCCCCCAGGATGGACCTGCCTCACTTGGTACCTGACACCGCATCTTCCCGGGGAAACATGTGAGGGGGGCATGCAAGGTCACATTTCTCCCTAGATTTCTGCCAGGGTTCACACCAGAATGTGGCCAGTAGCAGCCTTTCGGCACTGTGCAGGAGGGAAGGGATGGGAGCTGCTTCCAGCCACAGGGGAGGAGCGGGGGAGCAATGACCTGGCCTGTGTCTTTGCAGAGCTCATTTCTTCCCCCGCCATCCCCACCCTGCACTCCCCTGTGGCTGGAAGCAGCTTGTCCCTTCCTGCCCACACAGTGTCGAAAGGCAGCTAACACCTCACGGCTGTTGCTGGCCAATGACATAACCCAGCCACATCCTGTCCCCTGGCTACAGCATGGGCAGGAAGGGGTTAAGCCCTAAGGATGCATTGTGCACCAGGGCCCAGGGAACCTGACTGCAGGGGCTTCAGCCCCGTACTCCCTGGGGGCAGGACCCAAGGAGGAGGGCCGGGGGTGGGTGAAGAAGGTGTAAAGCCCCCTGCCTGGGGTGCTGTTGTGGAGACTGCAGGTTCAGGGCATGAACAGGCTGGAAATCACTCTCCCTGCTCCACTCCAGAGCTTAGCTGAGGGGCAGAGAGGCTTCCCCGTGCCATTGCTGTGCGGGGCTTTGGCACATGCAGGGCTCGGCTCCTCCTGGCCAACCCTCCGGGTGGGAGGGTCTTGGACTTTCCCGGGGCACAGTGGGGGAAGGAAGGAGCCTGCTGGCCAGGCTGTTAGTGAGCTGAACACTCCGACCAGGGGCTGGTTCTTCACACAGCTCTGGGAGTGGGACGCGTCCTGCTGGGGGTGGGACACCTGCAAGAGGGCTTAAATATGGGACTGTCCCTTTAAAAACAGGATGTTTGGCCACCCAAACCTGAGTTAACCTCACAGTCAGAATCTATTCTGAAAGGTGTTGAGTATTCACCCCCACTGTTGAAGTCAGAGGGAGCTGTGGGTGCTCAGTGCTTCTCTGGATTTGTATTATGAACTGTTTATTTGCAATATTTAAACTACCAATTTCCTATGTGGTCTTATTTGTAATCACAAGGCCCCTTCAATATCTCCCTTGCTAGGACAACTTCACCAAGTTCAGAAAAATCACAAGCAGACTCCACATGGAATGCTGTTTTCTAACAGAGGGCCTCAGCAATTCTACTTTTAAAGATAGGGGACTGTTAATATTTCTTAGGGCTTTAAAGGTTATTTAAGAAGCCAGTGGAATTTTTGCTGGACATTGCCACCCAAGTGACAGCCCTGGGCTAGCATTTTCAATGCATGGAGGATGCAGAAGGCATTTGGGGCTTACTGGGCACAGTTCTGCTCAGATTTACAGCCTGTCTTGCATGCAGAATTTGGACCATAGTAAATTAATAAAATAAATAATAACAACAGCAGCAGCAAATTAAGTAATGTTAAACTATATAAGGAAGAGCATCATTTTTTTCTAAAAGTTCAAAGGAAGCCAACCTATTTGCACACACTATCCACTGGGTGAGAGAGGAGCTTAGAAAGCTTATTGGTTTTATTGACATTACTTTAAAAAATATTTTGTGGAATAAAAGTTTACTGATTTGAATGCCTCTGACACTTTTCATGGGCAGGCAGGTATAGGCAATCGTGGCCAGTACAGCTACTGGAAAAGTCTGTTAACGTGTATAGGGATGGAGTGGAAATCCTCCAGGGACATCTCCAGGAAGCTCTCTTTCATGTACTCCCAAAGCCTTTGCAAAAGGTTTCTGGGGAGGGCTGCCTTATCCTGTCCACCATGGTAGGACACTTTACCACGCCAGGTCAGTAGCACGTAGTCTGGAATCATTGCATAACAAAGCATGGCAGCGTATGGTCCCGGTGTTTGCTAGCATGCAGACAACATCCATTCCTTATCTCTCTTTGTTATCCTCAGGAGAGTGATATCATTCACGGTCACCTGGTTGAAATGGGGTGATTTTATTAAGGGGACATTCAGAGGTGCTCGTTCCTGCTCAGCTGAACAGAAATGTTCCCCGCTGTTAGCCACGCGGTGGAGGAGGGGTGAAGTGATCATCCCAGAGAATTGTGTGTGTGTGTGGGGGGGGGGGGAGGGGGTAGTTGGGTTTGTGCTGCATCTGAACCCGGACACCACAGCCCCTCCTTTTACATTGTAAACCCATTGTAAATGGCCAACCCAACGGGTGCATGGTATGGGAAATAAGGGCGCTACTGTTTGAAACCATTCCCCCATGTTAAGAAGGTTAAAAAAGCCAAAAGACTCTGGATTACCATGGCTGCCTGCAAGCCGAAATCTGTTGCCTGGCACTGCGTGAATGATCTCTCACACCAAACCGGCAGGCCCTCAATATAAGAGGAAAAATGCGACCTTGTAACGAAAGCACATGTGCTGTGTAATGTGAACAGCAAAATTCAACGTGAAAGAGTGCACCCATAGTTCTCTAAAATGTGTCTTTTTTAACCACCTCTCCCTTCTCCTCCACCAGCTGCAAATGTTTCTTCTTCACAGAGGCTAGTGAAGATTAGAAGGAGAAAACGGCGGACTTGGGATGATATGTTCTCGGAGCTCCAGATGTCCTCCCACGCTGACAGAGCACAGCAGAATGTGTGGAGGCAGTCAATGTCAGAGTGCAAAAAAGCACAATATGAACGAGAGGAGAGGTGCCGGGCTGAATCGCGGGCTGAAGAGAGCAAGTGGCGGGCTGAAGAGGATAGGTGGCGTCAGCTTGCAGACAGAAGGCAAGAGTCGATGCTCCGGCTGCTGGAGCATCAAACTGATATGCTCCAGCGTATGGTTGAGCTGCAGGAAAGGCAGCAGGAGCAGAGACCGCCGCTACAGCCCCTGTGTAACCAACAGCCCTCCTCCCCAAGTTCCATAGCCTCCTCACCCAGATGCCCAAGAACGCGGTGGGGGGCCTCCGCCCACCCAGTCACTCCACCCCAGATGATTGCCCGAGCATCAGAAGGCTGGCCTTCAGTAAGTTTTAAATTGCAGTGTGTCCTTTTCCTTCCCTCACCCTTCCTGGGCTACCTTGGCAGTTATCCCCCTAGTTGTGTGATGAATTAATAAAGAATGCATGAATGTGAAGTAATAATGACGTTATTGCCTCTGCAAGCAGTGCTCAAAGGGGGGAGGGGAGGGTGGTTAATTACAGGGAAGGAGAGTGAACCGGGAGGAGGGGGAGATGGAAGGTTCATCAAGGAGAAACAAACAGAAGTTTCACACTGTAGCCTGGCCAGTCACAAAACTGGTTTTCAAAGCTTCTCTGATGCACACCATGCCCTGCTGTACTCTTCTAACCACACTGGTGTCTGGCTGCGCGTAATCAGTGGCCAGGCGATTTGCCTCAACCTCCCACCCCACCATAAATGTCTCCTCCTTACTCTCACAGATATTGTGGAGCGCACAACAAGCAGCAATAACAATTGGAATATTGGCTTCGCTGAGGTCTATCCGAGTCAGTAAACTGCGCCAGCGCGCTTTTAAACGTCCAAATGCACATTCCACCACCATTCGGCACTTGCTCAGCCTATAGTTGAACAGGTCCTGACTACTGTCCAGGCTGCCTGTGTACGGCTTCATGAGCCATGGCATTAAGGGGTAGGCTGGGTCCCCAAGGATAACGATAGGCATTTCAACATCCCCAACGGTAATTTTCTGGTCCGGGAAGAAAGTCCCTTCCTCCAGCTTTTGAAACAGACCAGAGTTCCTGAAGATGCGAGCATCATGTACCTTTCCCAGCCATCCCACGTTGATGTTAGTGAAACGTCCCTTGTGATCCACCAGGGCTTGCAGCAGCATTGAAAAGTACCCCTTGCGGTTTATGTACTCGGTGGCTTGGTGCTCCGGTGACAAGATAGATGGAACCCATATCCCTATCGCCCCACCACAGTTTGGGAATCCCATTGCAGCAAAGCCATCCACTATGACCTGCATGTTTCCCAGAGTCACTACCCTTGTTATCAGCAGGTCTTTGATTGCGTTGGCTACTTGGATCACAGCAGCCCCCACAGTAGATTTGTCCACTCCAAATTGATTCCCGACTGACCGGAAGCTGTCTGACGTTGCAAGCTTCCACAGGGTTATCGCCACTCGCTTCTCAACTGTGAGGGCTGCTCTCATCCTGGTATTCTAGCGCTTCAGGGCAGGGGAAAGCAAGTCACAAAGTTCCATGAAAGTGCCCTTACGCATGCGAAAGTTTCACAGCCACTGGGAATCGTCCCACACCTGCAACACAATGCGGTCCCACCAGTCTGTGCTTGTTTCCCGGGCCCAGAATTGGTGTTCCACAGCATGAACCTGCCCCAGTAACACCATGATTTGCACATTGCTGGGGTCTGTACTTTGTGAGAGGTCTATGTCCATGTCAATTTCCTCATCTCTCTCGTCGCCATGCTGCAATCGCCTCCTCGCCAGGTTTTGCTTTGGCATGTTCTGGCTCTGCATATACTCCAGGACAATGCACGTGGTGTTCATAGTGCTCATAATTGCCGTGGTGATCTGAGCGGGCTCCATGATCCCAGTGCTATGGCGTCTGGGCTGAAAAAAGGCACGAAACTATTGTCTGACGGAGGGAGGGGCGAGTGACGACATGGCTTACAGGGAATTAAAATCAACAAAAGTGGCTGTGCATCAGGGAGAAACACAAACAACTGTCACACAGAATGGCCCCCGCAAAGATTGAACTCAAAACCCTGGGTTTAGCAGGCCATTGATTTCATGGAGGGAGGGGGAAGCAAATGAATACAGAACAAATCTGGTCCATCTATTTTTTACATCTTAAGCTGGCAGCAGACGGTGCAGCATGACTGATAGCCATCGGCATCTTCTGGGTGCTTGGCAGAAAATGCTGTATTATGACTGCTAGCCATCATCGTCAAGATGGTTCAATAGGACTGCCGGCAGGACTGAGTCTCCAGCAGACAAAACATGTCTGCCCAGGTGCCTCTGACTGAACTCACAGAGGAATATGACGACAGATATCAATCGTAATACACCATCCACTGCCAAAAGGTAATTAGCTGCTGCTGTGTAGCAATGCAGTACCACGTCTGCCGGCACCCAGATGACATATGGTGACGGTGAGCTGAGCGGGCTCCATGCTTGCCGTGGTATGTTGTCTGCACAGGTAACCCAGGTAAAAAGGCGCGACTCGATTGTCTGCCGTTGCTCTGACGGAGGGGGAGGGACCTGACGACATGTACCCAGAACCCCCCGTGACACTGTTTTTGCATCATCAGGCATTGGGATCTCAACCCAGAATTCCAATGGGCGGCGGAGACTGCGCGAACTGTAGGATAGCTATCCCCAGTGCAACGCTCTGGAAGTCGACGCTAGCTGTGGACACGGTCGGCCGACTTAATGCACTTAGAGCATTTTATGTGGGGACAAACAATCGACTGTATAAAACCGATATCTATAAAACCAGCTTCTATAAATTCGACCTAATTTCGTAGTGTAGACATACCCTTAGAAGTCTAAGTTTCATGAAAAGCCAATTGGACTTAAGCTCCTAGGTCACTTGTGAAAATTCTACCCTGATTGAACAGGAGATTGGCAAATAACTGCACTCTGGTACCACAGTGTTGTTGGGTCTGTCAAGATAGACAGACAGACTTCAGAAGTTTTCCTAAGTGGCTTGCTGTTCTTTCAGCGCCTGATTCGGAGAGGTGTTTGAGCACCCTCAACTCCCATTGACTTTATAAGAATTTTGTGTGCTCAGCACCTCTCAAAATCTGTCCTTAGGGGAGGGGAAAGGGGAAGCAGAACTGAATATTACAAGGCACTTAGCAATGTTCAGCCAAGGAAATTGCTCAATTGGCTGAATATTTCCAACCAACTAATTCCGCTCAAAGGCCTCTGCCTTGATCTACTGAGTTTTAGGACAGACGCTTTCATTTTCAGACTTGAAGGGAGAGCAAAGCAAATTGCTTACCTGTAATTCCTGTCCTCAGAAGATAGTTATTACAATAGATCTCATTCCCAAATACACTCTTGTGGGTCCAGGTCTTGTGCAGGTGACTGAATGTGGAGCATTGAGCGATTAAGCCAGGATTTTAAAAAGTGTGGGGGGGAGGGGTGAAGTCCTGACACTATTGAAGTCAATGGGAATTTTGCCATCGACTTCAATAGAGCCAGGAATTCACTCTGGATACTTAAATTGAAAATCATGCCAAAGTGCCAAATACCCAGCAGCTTTCTCTAGACTTTGGCTGCTCAGCACTTTTGAAAGTCAGGTCAATTATTCAGGTGTCTAAATATGAATGTAGGAGCAAAATTTCAGACAATGACTTTTGCAAATAATGGCCTAAAATTCTGACTTTTTTTAACCACTAATGAGGCATAAGCCCTAGAAATGGTCTGCACTTTTCTTGACATATAAGTTAAAATAAAAAACAAAACCCATTTCTCTCCATTGTTCTCCGGAGAAAGTGGGTGAGAGGGAACCTATTATACTGGAAAAACACCACTCTCTCTTTAAAGTTGAAGCTGCATTTCCAATTAAATCAAAGTTTGATTCCCAACCTCCAAATTTGACATAGGGGCTCTTTTAAATAGTCTTAGTGCCATGTGTCACCTACTTGACCGCAGAGTAGCCTCTCTTGAGAGGACACCACCACCACCACCAACAGGCTAAGTCTAAGTAGGGGAAGAATAGTCTTGGTTAACGCAGAGACCTGGGAGTTGAGAGATTTGGGTTATGACCTAGGCTCTACTACAGACCCAGCAACTCATAGAATTGGTTCCCAAAACCTACCCATATCCTATGCCACTTCGTAAAATACTTCACCCATTCCAGAGGGTTGGAAATTTTGGAACCCTGTTAACTCTTTACTATTCAGACTGTTAAGTCTCTATGTTGCTGTAAGTATCTTAAAGTCAGTATACCTTTGCTCTTCAGCTCTGTATACTCTACTACATAAACCCGTGCATGTTGTTTAAGACATCTGCTGACACAGTTGAAATGTCAATGTTTATAGGGTTTCAACATGCCAACTATTATAGCTATAACACTTGTCATAGATGTGTACAGTAGTCACCCTTAAAAGTTAGCATTTGCTAAACAAATACCACTCTAAGTAGAGCAAAATAACCATGGCATCTCAGATACTACTTTATGGCAACTGACAAACACAAACTTCTTAATGGTGGCCAATGTATCTATATAACATGACAAAGTCAAAGGATGGTGTGGCTACAAGGGCACAGTTAAGATTCTTTGGATCACCTTAACCCTAAATGTCCATCATTTCTGGTGTTTTTTTCCTAGTGTTTTTTCTAAAGTGTAACCTGAACTTTGCATTACCTGGCTTTCAGAAGCTGATGGTGTGGGGTTTTTTTAGTTAAAGATTTTCCCCTTTTGTTATTGATACTATATTTACAACCTTAATTCCAGCTTGCGAGGGAGCAGAGAAACGGCCATCCGGCACAGCAGGGGTTAAAGAAAACCTTTGGATTCAGCTAGCCCAGCTCCGCTATACCTGTGGCCAATGGCAGACCTGGAGTGGGGAGGAGGGGAGAAAAGAAGGGAGCCAGGCTCAGTTGGGGGCTGACTGGCGAGGAAGCAGGAGCTCTCTGCCTGCCTGAAGGGACAGATCAGCGACCTGCCAGCCAGAGCAGCTGCTTAAGACAAGTAAGGGCTCCGTGCCAAGGGGAGGCTGCAAATAAGCCCCAGCACTCGGGGCAACTGGTCATGCCCCAAATTGAAGAGACTGGTCGGAAGTAGCCCAGGGAAGTGGGGCTTAACTCCCTGCTGGAATGGGAGACCCCATCATCCCTGTTTAGGGGTTGATCTATACAGGGCCCTGGGATGGGACCCAGTAGAGAGGAAGGGTCTGGGTCCCTCTACTATGGCCTTGGGCCTTACAGACTGAAAGACCAGTGATCTAGCCACTAGGCTGCCTGGCCACAGAAGACCCTACTACTGAGCTTAATGAAGATTTTTTGTCTGCAAATAATTTAAAACTGAGAACAAGAACAACATTTTTCTCCTTCTAAAGCAAGTGTTCTATATATCCACACCCTGAAGACTAAGAGTTCCAGAGTTGTCCTGAAGAACTAATGCCTAACAATTTGTTATAATTTGAGGCCTCGATATACTGTACTGTATGAAAGGAAAAAAAATTCAGAAAGTAGCTCAAACCAAACCAAAACCCAACAGCCAAAAGCTAGATTGCTGTAGGGAATCTATGAAAAATGAAGCAGTCACGGTAGAAGAGCATTTATTGGTGGCTATATGCTTTTGGCTCCTAATAGTAGGTGAAGAGGAACTGATGACAGGGTATGAAACACTCAAGATACAGTCATGTGAATGATGCAGGGACCCTAGAGTGCAGAAACTCAGGGATGGTCTATTTAAAATCTACCATTAGAGAAAATAATTATAATTTAGGCGATTCATTTCATATGAATAAACAGTGTACAATGCCACAAATGCATCATTATTTATTATGGATTGTCTTGTTCACCTTGCTTTGGATTCTCTCAACTGAATGGCCTGTGGGTCTCCCTCAAATACACAGAGATACAGCTCTCAGATACTATAGTGATGGATACTATTGAAATATGACAGACAGATATACTCTTTGTATCAAATACTGAGAAATTTTGCCTGGTTTCAGTTTTTTCCCCCCACTGTTTTTGTTAAAGTATATTCTTGTTTCAAGTAAATCTAATTTTCATTTTGCAAGACCCAGATTGCTCTCAAATATTTTCATCTCTGTCTCTTATCTTAGTCACCAGGAAGGAACTGGCATCACAAAGTTAATCTAAATTTAAAAGAGTAAAAAGACCATCATTATCTGTGTGAGTCCCATCTGTGTGCAATGGACTCTAAATCTTCAAAGAGAAATATTTTAAACCCTAACCCAGTGGCAGGTAGAATGTAGTTTCAGGATCAAGTTTAAAGGGAGATGGGGGTGTTGATTAACAGCACAAGCTTGCCCCAATCCAGATCTCTTCCCCATTTTCCTTAGAATATTCTTGTGTTAATTTTACCTTGCACTGAGCCTCAAGTTCTATCTATACTGAAATTCCTATCATACTGGGGGAACCAGATGTAATGTGGAAGTCTCTAAACATAGTTATAATCCAGACTCTAACAGTAGTCAGGATTAAATCATGTTTTAAGTATGTTCCTTGACCATGCTGCAACCCTGCAGAAGTCCAAGGCAGTAGCATAGTTCAGAAGCCCAGGTAGGTCCAGTTTACAATGAAAGATCAATCCTTATTTTAACTCTTGTTGGACTACCATGCTGTTACCAGGTCCCCAAACATAATAGGAATTACAGTATGGGACCTAAAAAAGCTGAAGGAAGCTGAATGCAAGTCTTCTAGTTAGGACTAGGATCAGGACGACAAGTTAATTTTAAGGTTAATATCAAGATTAAACATAGAATTTAGGTCATGATTAAGATAAATATGCAGGTCATTATCTAGATCAATATCAGAATTAGGATCAGGATAAGAATTAGGGTCAGGATGAGGTTCGCAATTAGGATTAGAGTGCGGATCTAGAAGGATTTTCTGAACTTCCTTATGAAATCCATGGATCTCTTCATTCTAGTGCCTTTGTTAACAGAACATGGTTATCTTTGCTCATTAGAAATATTGCTGCATTAGTAATTTGGATTTGTGTGAGATAGTTCACACATCAGGAGGGTCACTCAATGACACCCATCTAAACAAAGGTACATTGCAGATTCTCAAACAAAATGCCATCTGCCATCTCTTAACATTTTAATATAATAGAAAGTTCACATTTAAATTTTAAAAAATATGCCAACTAACAGCTTCTATGTCATCCCATTGACACATTAAATTAATTAAAGCCATTTATTATTAACCCTTCCATTACCACACATAACCAGTAAGCAAAACCAGAGACCAAGCCAGAACTCCATATTCTCAGCATGGCAGGACAGGACTATTGGTTCCAGGGATTGGTCATTTTCGGATACGTACCCAGTACAGTACATCTGTCCAGCCCTCCATAGTGATGCACTGAAACACAGTTAACATGGCAAAGGCAAAGTTGTCGAAATTGGTAATGCCATGCTTGGGCCCCTCCCATCCTGGTTTGCACTCAGTGCCATTCTGACACTGCCGTCCATGCGCTGATTGAGGGGCACAAGGAGAGGCTTCCTCTTCTGCTGGTGTATCATAAATGATGGGAAAACAAGAATGAGAGAATTATTAAGTACTGCATGAGTCACTGGAAAGGCAAAAGAAGGATACTTGCTTTTGACACCAGACTTTTGCAGTGCATTTGACACATTATTTGAAGGAAAAAAGGAAAAAAATTGTATTGGTTTTAACCAGGCACCGGTGCATTTTTTTTTTAATTTTGCAGAGGATAGACAAGCTACCAATTATGACCATCAAAATTGTCATTTACATTTTTCAATACACATCCTTCCACAAACAAGAATCAGTGCACTCATACATAAGGAGATGTTAGGTTACGTCTATTGCATTTCTTGGTGTGCACACTGCAACTGTGTTTCCATTTCCATATTCACGGGCAGTCTGGGTTAACTTAAGGTCACTTATGCCCCCTAGCATTGAACTGACTGAAGCTCTCTTCCTGGGGAGCACCTTACCTCTAAAGGAGCCAAACTTCAGGCTTCAGTGCTATGGAGCTGCCAAGGGATGCTGGACTAATGTTAAACTGCTGTGATGCATTTCTGTAGCTTAGAAGCTTTGTGGAATGTTATCCACAGGTCCTGTGGTGCTCAGAAGCTCTGCAGGACCGTAACTTCTGATTAACCCCTTGCCTATTCTATATAGGTTTGGGGTTTCTCCCAATTTGTAAAATTAAGGACCCAAGCTACTCAACTCTCTGGTGCATTAAAAAAAGCCCATGAAAAACATTTTAATACATACAAATAAACACAAATACTAATATTGGGATCCTAGTAATACGTAATGAGAGTGATTGATCAGTAAGAGTACAGTCCTGCTGTCTTTATTCAGGCAAAGCTACCATTGAAAGCAGTGGGAGCTTTGCCTGGATGAGGACTGCAAGATAAGGCCCTACATTTAAAATAGATATGTGGGGGTTTATTTTGTTTGTTTCTATCTATTTTGTTTGTTGCTACTATCTATTTCATGAGACAGCTTGTTCTTGTGAGATTTCCAAAAGTTCTGGTAGAGTTTACACCAAAGTACATCAGGAGTAGCAAGATCAGAATCAGGTGCCTCTTCAGTAGTTACCATAGAGAAATATATATATTAACAGAGCGTAAAAATCCATGGCAGGTCATTACAGTTCTAGTACATTTTCAAGCAATTGAAATTTGCTGACTTTATAAGAAGGTAAAAACTAGAGAACTCCTGGGGCAATTTCCTTCTGTATGATATTTTCTTGCTATATGATCGTGACTGAGAAAGAGTCATTAGTACCCAGCATCTCACAGTGATCACTGGTGCTCAGTGATCAACAGCAGATGAGTAGATGTGTGAGTGACAATATACTGGATTTTCTTAGGAGGCATTTTCTGATGGATTTTGTGTGCAGGATTCCTCCTATTAATTCATTTTTTACTTTCAGAGTAGCTGCCTTTCTAACCACAGCCACATCCTGAGAGAGAAAAAGGAAGGGCTGATCATAGATTAGAAACTCCTCTGCCATGATAGTAGTTATTAAAGTTTACAGTATTGTATATTTGGGGACTGGAGTCGTTATAGAATAGGTGAGTTGTTCAACTCTATTTTTCTGACTCAAATACAACTCAGTCTGCTGGTGAGAAAGTCATTACTGTCTTATTGCTTTAGTCCATGGGAAATGAACTGGAGGTCTCAGCCCAGCTGCAAATGGCAAACATTCACATGAAAAAGCACCACCACGCTCAGTAGGAATTGACAACTCTGCCGGAAGACTCAACAGAAAGGCCAAAGACTGCATGGGCTGTGGAGACTGAGCTAAACTCTCACCCTTATTGCTGGTTCTCCATATCAAAGTTGAGTTCTATTTATAGGGCAAAGTAGAAGGAGTTCCATTTTTGATCCCCATATCGTACATGTTTTGTGGAGAGATAGAGAACTCCTATCTCTAGTGCTGGCACTTAGGCACCTTTCAACAGCGCTAAATTCATTTAAATGTTCTAATTGAGTGAAAGTTACATTATGTTGGGAAAGCCTCACTTTGAAAATATTTGTATGTAGTCTGCTGTTCCTTCCCTCTCACTTGTGTATCTGTGCAGAGAGTGCCTTTAATATTGCTGCTTGGTCACACCCTTGCAACTTGGTCCTCTGGAGGCAATCAGCCTGCTCGCTCTCTGTCCCCCACAAGCAGAATGCCTCCAGCAACTGCTGTTGGTGCAGCACTCCTCCACGCACATGCTAACATGACCAAGCCAGTGACGGTGAAGCCCATAAAGGTGCCCTAACAAGCTTAGCTTCTGCTTCCTTGACTCACAGGTCCACAAGGACTCTTAAGAATGAGGACTTAGAGAAGAGATGAGGCTTAAAGAGAATGACCAAGGAAAGAACCCAATTCTGGTGATGAATCAACTGGGAAAACAGAGGAGGAAGGAACTGGCTCGCATAAGGAAAATACAAAGGGATGTTTCTGTTTAGTTCATTCCTTCATCTGCATTTGTTCTCCTTTGGCTGTATTTCTAATTACATTGTCTGTTTATGGACAAATATCCCTCTGCTGAACTGTTTAAAGGCATCTGCAGCTTCTTCTGAGACAGTAAAAAGAAAAAAATGTGCAAACTGCCTTAAATACCAAGGGCCACAAGTTCTCCTCTTTGGGGACAGAAGTAGAGCTGGGGAAAAAAATTTGGCTTGGAAGTTTTTTCCAGTTTAAAAAAAAAAAAAAAAAGCAGATTCAGCAATACTGAAACTTTTCAAAAATTTAATCAGATTGCTTTGGTCAAAAAAAAAAAAAAAAAAAACAAAAAAACCCATATTTCTTATCAACATTCCTGAAATGAGACGCTTCAGTTTGAAATGACTTTGTTTTGAAATTTCCTTTAGTTTAATTTTAATTTTTATTAAAAGCTCAAAATCAAAACAAAGCTTTTGGTTGACCCCAATTTTTTTTTTTTTTCACTTTTTGATTTGTAAAATTTTTTTGAAAAAAAAAAATTGTTTTTGGTTTGACCCAAAACTAATTTTAAAAATAATTTAAATGTGCCACCGAACCAAAAAAATCCATTGTTTTCACAGCCATAGGCAGAAGCCCACAGACATCTGCAGAATGGGCACTTCCCATTTCCCTAATGCAGCCTCACAGGCATGTCCTACACCGGGAAAATGCATTGTGGCAGAAAACATGTTCATTAAAACATTTTAACTACAAGGGTGTTAACCATCATTTTGCCCTCAGTGTGGGCAAAGCAGTCTTATTTAAAAATGTGTTAGTTGGTGATGGTTGGCTCTAGATCCTTCTAAACCTGGAAAATCCCATTAGAACAATTGCAAAAATCAGAGTGTAGGAAACTCAAGCTTCCGCTTAGCTCAGCAGTGAGGGGTGCTATATAGATGTGTAAATTAGACAAATACTGTAGCAGACTGTTCTTTTTGGCTCTAAAGCTGTCCATAGGGCCACTCACACCAGCATCACACAAACATACACACACACACCAATCACGAAATTCCCAAAATAGTTAGAAGGAAATTGTGAAACTGAGTAAACCCAGCGCAGCATCTTGGAGCAAAACCCTAGAGTTTTTGCTTTCTTCTATCTGGTAAATCAGCAGCACCCAAGTACCTCCCTGCACTATCAGGGCCAAATTTATTGTTGCGCTACACCTTTGTATTGTCATATACACACCAGTGCACAGATACTGCCAGCTGGATGTTTAAACACTACCAGATTATAATAGTAGCATTTGACACCCTCTCCATCATGAAAACTGATAATTTGTATCCTTTGTTAACTGGTTAAAAGATAGGAAACAAAGGGTAGGGATAAATGGTCAGTTTTCAGAATGGAGAGAGGTAAATAGTGGTTTCCTCCTGTGGTCTGTACTGGGACCAGTCCTATTCAACATATTCATAAATGATCTGTAAAAAGGGGTAAACAGTGAGGTGGCAAAATTTGCAGATGATACAAAACTACTCAAGATAGTTAAGTCCCAAGCAGACTGCGAAGAGCTACAAAAGGATCTGAAAAAAACTGGGCAACAAAATGGCAGATGAAATTCAGTGTTGATAAATGTAAAGTAATGCACATTGGAAAGCCTAATCCCAACTATACATATAAAATGATGGGGTCTAAATTAGCTGTTACCTTTTAAGAAAGAGATCTTGGAGTCATTGTGGATAGTTCTATGAAAACATCCACTCAATGTGCAGCGGCAGTCAAAAAAGTGAACAGAATGTTGGGAATAATTAAAAAAGGGCTAAATAATAGGACAGAAAATATCATATTGCCTCTATATAAATCCATGGCATGCCCACATCTTGAATACTGCATGCAGATGTGGTCACCCCGTCTCAAAAAAGACATATTGGAATTGGAAAAGGTTCAGAAAAGGGCAACAAAAATGATTAGGGGTATGGAATGGTTGCTGTATGAGGAGAGATGGGACTTTTCAGCTTGGAAAAGGGATGCCTAAGGGGGGATATATCATAGAGGTCTATAAAATCATGACTGGTATGGAGAAAGTGTTATTTACTCCTTCTCATAACACAAGAACTAGGGGGTCACTAAATTAAATTAATAGGCAGCAGGTTTAAAAACAAACAAAAGAAAGTATTTCTTCACAGAACACACAGTCAACCTGTGGAACTCTTTGCCAGATGATGATGTGAAGGCCAAGACTATAACAGGGTTCAAAAAAGAAGTAAATAAATTCATGGAGGATAGATCTGTCAATGGCTATTAGCAAGGAGGAGCAGGGAACGGTGTCCTTAGCCTCTGTTTGCTAGAAGCTGGGAATGTGTGACAAGCGATGGATCACTTGATGATTACCCGTTCTGTTCATTCCCTCTGGGGCTCCTTGTATTGGACACTGTCGGAAGACCGGATACTGGGGTAGATGGACCTTTGGTCTGACTCAGTGTGGCCATTCTTATGGTTTTTTACACTGGGGTAAATGTTCCACAAGGTGCAGGGCAATAGTGAATCGAGCCTCCAGCCCCCGCCCCATGTAACACAACTCTTACCCGGTAATCCGCCTTGCAGGAAGTAGCAGGTCTTGTGCATCTTCCCCATGAATAGCTCCAGTCCAATGATGGCATAGATAATTATGACAAACAGCACCAGCAGGGCAATGTGCAGTAAGGGGACCATAGCCTTGATAATGGAATTTAAAACCACTTGGAGACCTGCAGGGAGGGAAGAAGGCAACACTATCAATAAGAGAACAAGCCAAAGCTAATTGAGCCATCGAGGACTGTAAACTGAAGACAAATGCTTCATTTGTATTGGGCATATAAAACCAATCCCCCTCCCCCAGCATTTGATAAACTGATAATAGTCACTTACATTTATACAGCACCTTTCATCCAGAGGGATCCCAGAGTATTCTACAAACTCACCACAGCAAACCTGACTTACAAAGTAAACTACTGAAGGGATCGCTTCACCTACCACTGAATGCTACCACCTCTGGGATGGAAAACAGCAGCTGTTTCTGCAGATTCCCAAAAAATCAGTTATAAGGCGTTCCTCAGGGGATATATGTGAGAGAAAAGGGGTAAAAAGAACAAGAGAAACAAATCCAGAACTCAGCCAGAAGAAGAGCAGCAATGGGTAACACCAGTGAGCCAGATGCCTGGAACTAGCAGAGCAGTTCTTGCAGTGTGGAGAAGGAAGATAGCGTCAAGGCTCTTTTCTGCTCCCCAATTCTTGGGCTGACTGGGGGCCAAACCAATCTCTGGCACAATTTAAAGCAATCTAAGGGCCACCCTAGGTTATGTTGACTAGAGTGATCCTTTAAAGACTGCTCTGCTGGCTGAAGATTGCCAAAGCACCCTGCACTTCATCTTTGCCCCATCCTTTCAGCCTGACAAGGAATGCTCTCTACTCCTATTGGATGAGACAGAACTTGGTGCTGGTTTTATGTCACCCGGGCCTTCCCTCTGCAACAGGGGAATCCCCAGATGCTGTGTCAGGGTAACTCTGTCCTCTTTGCCAACAGAGATGAAAGGTGAGAACATTTTTTTTTTTTTTTTAAACACAGAGGGAAGAAGACTGATTCTGTGCTTAAGGCATAGGTCTGGGCATAGGTGCTGACTCTGTAGGTGCTCCAGGAAAAAATTAGTGGGTGCTTAGCACACATTGGCAGCCAAGCTCTCCCTCTCCCCCCTGTGCCTCCTGCCCACCCGTGGCTTTGCTGATCAACTCCTCCCCCACCCTCTCAGCGCTCTTGTCCACCTCTGGAAGGGGGTGGAAAGAGGCAGGAAAGAGGCGGCGCGGGGGTGGGAAGAGGCGGCGCGGGGGTGGGAAGAGGCGGCGCTTGTAGGTCTGGGAATCAAGAAATCTGGGTTCAGGGTTCTGGCTCTGCCATAGAGTACGACAGTGGGAAGTCACTTATGGGCTGATTTGCAGAGGGTGCTGAGCATCCTTAACTCCATTGGAAATTGATGGGACCTGAAGGTTCTCAGCACCTTGGACTTCTCTGTGCCTCAGTTCCTCCACTTCTAAAACACGAACAATAATATCTACATCACAGGAACGCTGTAAGGTTACTGGAAATTCACTAATGTTTACAAAGTTAAAAAGCCTCATTTGGATGGTGAAAATACAATAAATAGCACAACATTATTATGCTATTAATGTTGGAGCGCGGAGAGGGTTCCCAATGGGCGTCTTAAGTATCTACTATCCTTCAGCTGAGAAACAGCCAGTTCACAATTATAAGCTCCTTAGGGTTTGCAATAGCTGTTAGCCTTGAATTAACCCATTCATGTCTCCTACAAATTCTGTCATCTTATCAAAGAAGTTGATATTAGCTGTGATTTCTGAAACATGTGATTCGAGCTGTAAATGTCTGCTAGCAAGTGAGTTTGCAATAACCATTAACTTTTCAAATCTATTGTCTGAGATCTAGGCATTTTAATTTTTACTACTGTTTTAACAACTAATTTAAATGCATTCTAATGATGATACTACATTTCTTAATAAGCATTTTCACACTTATGTACAAACACTGACACAGACTGAGTCTTCTAATTTGCTCACCTGATCATCCCAGCACCTAGTAAGAATGACCAGAGAAGATGTCAATAGTCAGGCTAATTGGATGGTTCATTCACTTGTAGTAACCTGAGTCAGCTGTCAATATCACTATACTGATAACATTTTCAGAGAGCACTTCTTGAGTGGTTATAGTCACTTGGTTTACAGTTTTATGATTCACACCCACTCCTAAGGTGTACTGTATTCAGCATGGAATACCCTGCTTCTCATATAGTAATCCGTAAATGAAATACAATATTGATGTTATCAAATGTTCACCTCACACTAGAGGAAGGATGTCCTGCCAGCTCAGTTGTGGCATTCCCACTGGGGATTAGCTATGGATGGGTAGCCATGCTCAGGAGGAAAATATGGCTATGGCCACCTAAAAGATCAGTTATTTTCTGAGCCAGTCAGAGATGATTTTCTTTTCTCTGATTGCTCATTTTGTTCACCCTACCAGTCTGAATTACCTGCACATACAGAAAATTAACTGTAGTCCAGGTCAGAGAATGATGCTAATTTATTCCAGACAAAAATTTCATCCCAAATATTTTTAGCAGTCTCACAGTAAAATAAAAACCACTTTCCCACTCCACAATGTAAGATCACTACATGGGAAATGGCAGAAACCCTGAATTTATCTAATTCTAACACTTTTATGAAACTTCAGATTTGGATCCAAAATTTGTGGGTTTATAATATCCTACAAGTAAGCAAAGGAAGTTCTTAATTGTCAATGACTTCAGAGGCCTCCCCAATCCTAAATGTAGACAAGACTTGGAGGTCAAGTATTATAAGACCCTAGTCTCATATTATTAATAATTAACTATTTTTATTAATTTATTTAACATTCATATGAGGATTTCCCCAAAGCATTTGAGAGGGTATTAAAGATAACCATAATGATGGTTAAAAAGTGCTGTCTTTTTAAACATACAAAAAGCCACTCCATTAAAGTGCTCAAGTGTACTGCAGATATACAGGGTAGACAATGTCAATTCAAACCATTGCACCCTTTGTTAAAGTGGTGATTGTAAAAAATTGAAAGCTTTTACCATAAACAGGAGATGGTAAGTGTGATGGTCCACGCCCCTAGGGTGGCCAGAGTCTGTAGCAGCCAGACTCTGTAGCGCCACCCTTCGGTGCAGGGCGGCGTGGCCTAGTGGCCAGAGTCTATAGCATTGGGGTATGGCAGCCCAGTAGAGGGGCCCGGGCCCACCCATGCTTTTCCTCCTGCCGGGAGGATCTGGGTGAACTGTTCAAGCGCCACCATCTCCGCCACCTGGGGCCCGGTCAAGCCTTCTGGGTCTAAGCATCTTCAACAGAGATCCTGTATCCGTTGGGCCACAGTCTGAGGTCGAGCCCCGTGGGGGTACTCTTCTTTACGGAGGTGCTGGCAGTATGTCTCTGGGCTAATGCTGGTCTGGTCTAAAATGGCCGCTTTCATCCAGGGGTACTCCAAGACCTCTCAGGGATCAAGGTTATGGTAGACCGTCTGCGCCTGTCCCATCAAATAAGGGGCTAGCAGTGCTCTGGGGGCCACTGAGTAGCAGTGGCAACCCGAACGTGACCAGGAATGCCTCAGGGTTGTCACCTGGTCCCATCTTAGTGAGGCGAATTGGTAGCCCCACTGAAGCCTCTCCAGATCCCGCTCCCGTAGGTGTGGGGGCTGGGGCTCCCAGTGGGCGCAGTAGAGTTGCCACTTGTTGGACTAGACATTCCTGTTGTAATTGTTGCTGGGCAGCCAACTCTCGAAGGAGCTGCTGCTGTTGTTCCTGGTGCTGGGTCATCTGCTGCAACAGGTGAGCCTGTTGTTGTCGCTGGTGGGCTGCCTGCTCTTGCTGATTCTCCAGTATCCACTTTACAAACTTCTCTGTATCCATCTTGGACGGCGGTGGGGATCCCATCATCTAGATTCCCTCTACTGGACCTTTCAGCATTTACTCATAAATACATTCTAAAATTAAACTGGAATGGTTTGTTGTCTGGCAAGACCAAACTCCAGATTCTGGATTTTAAAAAGATGATACCGTCAACTGTCCCACTACAGCAGAGTGGAGAGCTGCATCTTTACACTCATAGGTGCTGCCGCGCCCTCTGGCTTGAAGTAGTAATAAGAACCCAAACACATGGTTTCTGCACTCAGCCCCCCCACTATAAAAACTGTTCCAGAACCACTGTTTACGCGGCTTTATAAAGGTTAGTGATGCCATTCACTAATGCAGGAGAAACACAGAGCCATGACCTTAGGTCTGGCAAATGAATATGAAATGATGTTCAAATGTTTGTTGTTTTTCAATACATTTATTTATTTGTGGAAACCACCACAATGTGCTACACACTCTTACACATTCATGAAGGGATGGTACCTGCCCTGAAAAGCTCTCAGGAATGGATAGACAAACAGGTGGATAGAGGCTAGGGAAGGGGAATCACAAAAATAGACTGTCATTTTTCAGCCTACTCTTTTATTCTGGTAATAATTTAAGATCTTAAACACCTTTTAGTGTTTATTTCCAAAGCACTTCAGCTTACCTTTAACAAACTAGTGTGGCTGCATGCTGTTACCTGAAATTGACTCAATAAATGTTTCAGCAAGCAAAACATGTTAGCTGCATTCTCTGGGCTTCCAGACTACAGGATTTATTTACACTGATAAAATGTTAAAAATATTTATTATATAGGAACATCATCACTTTTTTTTGCCAGATCAAGGTCCCTATGACCTTCTAGAGGAAAGCAAAGAAGCAAGATTTAGGGTACAAAAAAACTGTATACCTGTGGGAGGGAGTGGAGTCAATATAGCATGGTTCCTCTTCAAAGCTAAGGACAGTCCTCTGTAGGTTTAGGCAGGGGTGAAAGTAGAAATAGGGACTTACCGGTACGGGGCTGGGTTGGGGCCGGCTCTGGCCCCCGAAAGGGGTGGGGCTTTGGGCGGAAGGGGCAGGGATGGAGGGTCAGAGCCAGCCCCGGCCCGCCCTGTACCGGTAAGTGCTCTCCCCTCCCCCACCGGGGTAGCAACGGCAGCCAGGGGCTCCAGCAGCAGTTTAAAGAGCCCAGGGCTCGGCCGCCGCTACCATCCCGGGCCCTTTAAACCGCTGCCGGAGCCCCCGGCTGCCGCTGCTATCCCAGGGCTCCAGCAGCAGGGCTCCGGCGGCTATTTAAAGGACCCGGGGCTCCCCTGCCTCTACTGCCCCAGGCCCTTTAAATAGCTGCCAGAACCCCGCTGCTGGAGCCCTGGGGTAGCGGCGGCGGGGCTCCGGGGGTTATTTAAAGGGCTGGGGCTCCTGTTGCCTCTACTCCCCTGGGCCCTTTAAATAGCCGCCGGAGCCCCACCGCTACTCCAGGGCTCTGGGGGCTATTTAAAGGGCCCAGGACTCCCCTGCTTCTACCGCCCCAGCCCTTTAAATAGCCCCCAGAGCCCTGGGGTAGCGACGGCAGGGCTCCGGCGGCTATTTAAAGGGCCCAGGGCAGTAGAGGCAGCGGGAGCCCTGGCCCTTTAAATAACCCTGGACCCCCGCTGCCGCTACCCTAGGGCTCCAGCAGTGGGGCTCTGGCGGCAATTTAAAGGGCCTGGGGCTCCAGCCACTGCTGGGAGCCCCAGGCCCTTTAAATTGCCACCTGGGGAAGCCGGGCCGCCCCAGTACTGCGCACCGGCTCTTGCCAGTACGACGTACTGGGGCGTACCGGCTTACTATCACCTCTGGGTTTAGGATGCCAGAGCTGTGGTGGGAGGGGTGGATTCAGGGAGCAGTTGCATGATACTGTATATTCCCCTCAGGACTATGCGATCGATCCTGTGAGGTGCACTCTAGCTCCCAAACAGTTAAGAACATTTTTAACTTTAAGCGTGTGAGTAATTCCCCTGAAGGCAATGGAGCTAGTGACATGTTGTAAGTTAAGCATGTGCTTACGTGCTTTTTGCACCTTGCAGGACTGATCCCTACGTAGATTTCTGACTGGAAATCTGCACAGGAGTTAAGGCAGAATTATCTCACATAGAGTCAACCTCCCTGGCTATTACTGCACTACCGTAGAGTGCAGAGGAGCACTCTGTGGAAGCATGACTCCTGAAGACCTGCACTGTCAGAGGAGGGGGAGTCTGGGTCCTCTGTTCATCTCCTGCAGGAGCAGACAAAATGGCTCAAAAGAGAACACTGGAGCCAACCACTGAAAATCCCTTGGCACTGCTGCTCTGTGAAACATATCCAGGGAAACTAGTAGAATGCTGGTCTCAGAGAAGGCAACTGGGCCTTTTAAAGAGGAGCTCTCTTTGGCAATTTCACCTACCTTTTGGACCAAAGCTGGTTTACTGGGTGTGGTGTTTTCTTCTTTTAATCTTATTAATCAACCATTTTTTTCCTACAAAGCTTTCAGTCTGAACTAGCCCGCAGCACTCCCTGCCTCAGTTCCTTGTCATGTTATTCAGGGCTAGATTTGTACTCGGACTCCAGACCTGCCCAAGTGAGTAAGAGTTCCCATTGCACCTTGGCTTGGGACCAGGCACACAGGAAAAAATGGAGCTACTCACCACTTACTCCCTGGAGCAGGTAAATGGGAAATGGATTGGGTAGAGTTGTGACTCTACTCCTGCCCCTATCCTGGCCAAGCAGCTAAGCCAGTACCAGGAGGAAGAGGGAAGAAAGCGAGGGAAAAGGATATGGGCAGTAGTAACTTGCTACTGGTATCGTCCAACAGAAAACTACCACCTGGGATCAAAGACGAAACTGAAGGAACTGAGACTCAAAGAGGTGTTTGAGTCAGAATGGCTCTGGGGGCTATTCCTGAGGTGATACAGTTTATGCACCATTCTTTATGGTGCATTTCTGTGATGACTCATTTGAAGAAAGCATTACAGTATCATTTCCAAAGCACGAGATGGATAATCAATAACAGACCACAGGGTGGGGGCTCATCAGTGAATATACACAGGGCTGGGCTAAGAAATTGGGGAATGCTTAACTGATATTTGTAAGAGCTGTGACAAGATGGTCAATATAGTATGGTGGGTCCTGCACTTTTCTTGGTGGGGGTAGAGGGGCTAAAATACAACCCCTTACCCCTGCTCTTGGGGCACCAAGGGCCTCACTAGTGGCCCAGGAAGGTGGTAAAGGAGGGAAGCGGGGGAGGGGTCTGGGTTTGCTCCTCACTCTGAGTCCCAGCCCCTCTCAATTCCTGCAGGTTCTTACCCTCTTCACCCTTGGGTGGGGTACCTTCAGTCCTTAAACGCTGGGGCAGGGTCTCCCTTACTCCGGTTTTCTGTTCCTCCAAGTCTAACAGCACACCTCCAAGCTCCAGACCTCTCTCCTTCCCCCTGACTGCCTGAAGCAGGGAGTTTTATTAGGTTTCTAACAGGGCCTTAATTGGTTACAGGTGCTCCAATTAAGCTGTAGAAACCCTCCCTAGTCTACAGGGAACCACGCCTTAATTAACCTAGGGTTTATATACTTCCCTTCTACCACTTCCCACTGCTCCCTGGCCCTCCTGTATCATAGAGCATAGCAGATTTGATCCAGATTTCAGAGGAGGGTTGGAAAGTGACACAAATAACTCCATTATTTGGTCAAAGTGTCAAGAGACAAAAGCAGGCCATTTTAAATTAATACATTTCAGGAAATGTATTGAGGAAAGTTTCCAAGATTTTCCTCGCAGACCATTTTAAATGAGTACATTTAAATTGTTTAGTTCAGAATAGTCCGACAGCAAAGATTCAGGAAGGGAAGGTCAAGCTTAACTAACCCTCTGGAGTCTTTGATGATATTACTGCCATGATGGATAATGGAAATTCAATGGACGTGGCATATTTTGGTTTTCAAAAGGTAGGGCTGTTAAGCGATTAAAAAAATTAAGTGATTAAGCAATTAAGCGCACTGTTAAAAAATAATAGAATACCATTTATTTAAATATTTTTGGATTTTTTTATATTTTCGAATATATTAATTTAAATTACAACACAGAATACAAAGTGTACAGTGCTCACTTTATATTTATTTTTATTACAAATATTTGCACTGTAAAAAACAAAAGAAATAGTATATTTCAATTCACCTAATACAAGTACTGTGGTGCAATCTCTTTATACTGAAAGTTGAACTTACAAACGTGGAATTATGTACAAAAAATAACTGCATTCAAAGATAAAACAATGTAAAACTTTAGACCCTACAAGTCCACTCAGTCCTACTTCTTGGTCAGCCAGTCACTCAGACAAACAAGTTTGGTTACAATTTGCAGGAGATAATGCTGCCCACATCTTGTTTACGTCACCTGAAAGTGAGAACAGGTGTTCACATGGCACTGTTGCAGCCGGCCTCGCAAGATATTTACATGCCAGATGCACTAAAGTTCATATGTCCCTTCATGCTTAAACCACCATTCCATAAAACATGCGTCCACGCTGATGACAGGTTCTGCTCATTAACGATCCAAAGCAGAGTGGACCGACACATGTTCATTTTGATCAGGGGTCTCAAACATGAGGCCTGCGGGCCACATGTGGCCCGTGGAGTTATTTCCTGTGGCCTGCCAAGCTCTCTCCCCCCCCCCCCCCGGAGTTTCTTCCTGCGCCCCGCCCCCCCCCCCCCCCCCCCACCCCGGAGTTATGTCCTGCGGCCCGCCAAGCAGTCATCCGAGATTGCTTTAACATGAAATGTATGGCAGAATGTGGGTAAAACAGAACAGTAGACATACAATTCTCTCCCAAGGAGTTCAGGCACAAATTTAATTAACACATTATTTCTTTAACGAGCATCATCAGTATGGAAGCATGTCCTCTGGAATGGTGGCTGAAGCACGAAGGGACATATGAATGTTTAGCATATCTGGCACATAAATACCTTGCAACACCAGCTACCAAAGTGCCATGCAAACGCCTGTTCTCACTTTCAGGTGACATTGTAAACAAGAAGAAGTCACTAGTATCTCCCGTAAATGTAAATAAACTTGTTTGTCTTAGCAATTGGCTGACCAAGAAGTAGGACTGAGTGGACTTGTAGGCTCTAAAGCTTTACATTGTTTTGTTTTTGAGTGCAGTATGTAACAAAAAAAATCTACATTTGTAAGTTACACTTTCACAATAAAGAGATTGCACTACAGTACTTGTATGAGATGAATTGAAAAATATTTTCTTTTATCATTTTTAGTGCAAATATTTGTAATAAATAATAATAATATAAAGTAAGCACTGTACACTTTGTATTCTATGTTATAATAGAACTCAATATATTTGAAAATGTAGAAAAATATCCAAAAATATTTAAGAAATTTCAATTGGTATTCTATTGTTTAACAGTGCAATTAATCACGAATAATTTTTTAAATTGCAGTTAATTTTTTTTAATTAACCACATGAGTTAATGGCCATTGATCGACAGCCCTAGTATTTGGACAAGGTTTCACATCAGAGTTCAATGGTTAAGGTCATGGAGTAGGAGGCAAAATAGGACACAGGATAGAAAATTGGCTTAAAGTGCAGAAGGCAAAGGAGAGGCAGTGGTGGACACTTTCAGGATGGAACACTGGTTGTTTCAGGACTAGTAATGTAGTTTCAGCATACACCCTTTAAAAAGTCATGCGTGTTGGTAAAATGGAATACTCTTGGTTCGTGTGCTTCCATGGTGTCATATCTTCTTTATGTTTTCTAATTTTTTTAATTGATTTTCAAATTGAAATCTACCCAAAAAGAGAGGAATAGAAACCAAGGGTGTGTGTGTGTGTATACAATTATTTTATACTTATAGAGTCTTGTAACACAGTCGTTGCCTCAATCCTTTTAAGCCAGGAAGGAATTGCAAAACAAAAACAAAACCCAGCTCGTTCTTCAGACTGTTTTCTTCCTAGGAGGCAATTCATCTTTCATTGTTCCCTTTTTGTCAGGGCGACCTAACTGAAACAACCACACAATAAGAATTCTGTGGCCACATGGTCCCAGTTTTACCCTGTGTAAGGAAAAAGAATGGATAAAGAAGAGGGTGTGCTATGATCCACTCCCTTAGGCTCCAGACCTCTCCTCTCTGTTTGGAAGAAACTCCCCTTTCTTGGGACCACCTCTGTACCCCACTGGAAGCTTTAGGGGTTTTGTGACTTCCTTTAGCATGAGGCTCAGCTGTCAGCTTCTCTTCAGGCCCACACCTAAGGCAGTCCCCCTATGGGCTGTGCTATTCCAATCCAGTGAAGGTTTAACCCCTTTATCATTCAACAGTGGGGTACCTATACCCCGTCACAAGTCTTATATACATAGTCTTTCATCCTAAAAGATTATGCTTTGCAAACAACATAGCATCGGTAAAATTCAGTCACATCTGGGCTGCAATGTAGCAGCCAACTGCACATAACATATTGAAAGCCATTAGAGGAAGACTATTTTGGCCAAGAACACAGGACAAATGCTGTAAGTTAACTGGAAGAATATCTTGAATTAAGCCTGGAATGTGCCTTTAACCTGCAGCCGGGCAGAAGGGATGCAGATATTTATTACCCTATCAGGGGTTCTAAGAGTTGTGCTGTCACTGAGGTAGGTACAATGCGTGCAGGAGCTTTGGGAGCTTGCAGGCAAGCATGACTGTTGTCATACCCTTTCCCATGATGTAGCACGGACTTCCAGCTCTCAGTGTGGGGCCATGATTCCTCTGTGGACACTTCTATCAGTGCTCTCCTTGAGAAGTCTTGGTGCTCAGTACAAGCACTAGGGCTGTGTCTGGTCCCTGCACATGTCCACCAATGGAAAGGCTTTTTGTGCCCTCCCCCTGCACATCTACACAGAGACAAACAGTCTGGCCCCAAGACTGCAAAATGACTCAGTGAGATGATCCAGTCACACTTCTACTCTGAGCCTGTTCTCACTCAATCACAGCTTTCTCAGAAAAGTACTTTAGAGGTTGGAACTCAAACACAGAAGCAAATTTTGGACCCAATTACTGAAACCAATGGGAGTTTTGCCACTGACTCCAATGGGAGCGGAATTGAGCCATTTGTTTAGAAAGTTTGACATACAGCAATGCAGCCAGGCTTGAATTATGTGAGCATGAAAAAATATGGTTAAGAAATGTTTTGGTTGTTATTTGTACTCAGATAATAATAAAACAGCTTATAAAACAACTTTTAGAACTCTAAATGCAGCATGTACATAGCTCTGAAAAGGGATTGCATGCTTTGCCTTATTTGAAGAAAGAGGGTTTTGAAATAAAGGATTGTGGCAGTTTCAAGATTGTGCTCTGAGCATTGGATACTAATAGAGATCGGCCCCAGGCACAAGATTTGGATCAGGATTTTGAATACATCAAAGTTTGAGTGGAGGGCTCGTGGAGTTTAGGTTACAAGCATCTTTCCCCAGTATGTTTGTTTCCTCAGTTTCGGGGAGCACATCAAAATGTTATTTATATACGCTTCTCACTTATTCTCTTAGCCCGGGAAAATGTGAAAGGATTTTAGCCCTTATGGTTTGCATTCAACAAGTTTATATGTCCTCTAAATACCACAGACTTTTTTATGTGGGGTGAGCTCTGGGCAGTATCCTTTTCCTGCAGCAATAATCCTCCTTAATGCTGCAACTTGTCACTTGCACAGAGGTTTGTAAAACGTAAAAGCTAACAGTATAACAAATTCAAACAATGATCTTGTAAATGTAAAAGTACATTCTGGGATGAGTATATTACAGCAGTCTTTACTTCCTGGGAAGACTGCAGCATTTATTGGTGACATGTTTTAATCAAATATAGAAATCTTTCTGGGGAACTATTAGGATTCTACACTTCAAGCCTATCTCTACTACCACATCAGCCGCTGCTCCATTTTGCTTTCTTGTGTAAGAAAGTGAAGCAAAACTGTTGGCTAAACTCCAGAACATCATCTTTAGAGGACTAGTTGCACAGAACCTCAGTGTGATATTTGAGGGAAAAAAGATTATCTGACCTGGGAAAGCAACAGAAAACTCATTTTGCCACTTCCTCTAGCATATCTACACTGGTCACATAGAAAAATTGAGACTACCATCCAAACACAGGGTAACAATTTCAGAAGTGCCTAAGGGGTAAGATAGCCAGATAATTAGGTACCTAGAGATGCAGATTCGCACCTAGAGGGATTTTCAGATGTGACTAAGCAAGTCAGGTGCCTAACTCCCATCAGACTTCAATGGAGTCAGAGGCACATAATCTGGTTAGGTGCTTTTGAAAACCCTGTTAGGCCCCTACCTGCATCCTTAGCTGCCTAAATACTTGTGTAAATCTGGCTCTAAATCACTTTTGAAAATGTTGACCTTTGCCCCCACTATTATCTATTTTTTATTATTTACATGATAATGGCACCCAAAATGTGTTAGCCAATGTAGAGACACATAGGAAGAAACAGACCCTATCCCAAAGAGCTTACAATCTAAAATATGACAAAAACATTCATTAATAATGGAGGGAAGAGATACAACATACAAAGTGCTCCATGGCACATCTGGTACATTCAGATTTTGTTCTGAGTTCTTTTTCAAATATGACCAATGACCTGGAGCAGAGCCGTCCCTTGGGTACTGTGAATCAGGGTGACCGCTCTGTGCCCTACGCTTTGGGGGACCCCACCGATTGGCCAGCGCAGTGGGTCCGGAAGTGATGGGTTGCTCCCGGAAGTGACGGATTTGTCACTTCCGCCCCGGGTCCTGCACCCCCCTATGGACAGCCCTGACCTGGAGCCCAATTCTTATTTCCTACCCTGAATAACATAAGATTCTGGATGCATCTGAGGGGTGAAGTGACCAATACACATGCTCAAGCAGAAGAAATGAAATCTTTTTACAGGGAAATCAGTTAACTAATATCTTTGCAACTGGCAAATAATTTAAAGAATGACTGTTGACGAGTAACTATTTTCAAATCCTGTCCTGTTGTTTTAGATATGACGTCCTGAATGGTTGACTAGAGGCAATTTTCTCTTTCCTTTCCTTTATATCATTACCATTACTTTTCTTGTGTCATAGAATAGTGTAAGACATCTTCAATACATAGTAACTTTGTAACATTGAAATTACTACTGAAATGGACAAGATAATGAAGGGATTATAGCTAAACCACACAGTTTATGATCTTTGCTGTGTTACATCCTGTACACATAAATTTGTTGTTGTTTTTTTTTTAATTCTGGAAGCTGTAATAAGTTACATTTGATGGTGCAGTGGCTGGATCCTTGAAAACAAACAGCTAGAGCAATCTGAACAAGCCGGTTTTTGAAAACTAAATGGGTTTCTGAAATTTTATGAATTAATATTCCCAAAAGGGTCAAAACAAACTGTTGTCAGCTACATAAATTTAAATGGATAAAGGAATCTTTAAAATATTTAAGAATAAATATTGTGACAAAAGATACAAAACTTCTTAAGACAAATTACCCTTTAATGTGGAATAAAAATAATGAAAGTCTTGGAAGAACGGAACAAATAAGGAGTTTCTTGGCTAGGGAGGGTAGCCTCAGTGAAGACAAATGTCCCCCCAAAGTTATTATTTTTGTTTTAGTGCATCCCTGTTGGTATCCCTGGCATGACATTAAAAACATGGCAGGATGTTAAAATTTATTCAGAAACATAAAAGACCAAGGATGAGTTCTAAAGTTCTGAATAAGCCCGCAAAGGGACTAGCTTTCTCTAATTTCTCTTATTGTTGTTATTATTATGTTTAAAATTCCTGTTGCTGAGGCTCTCTCCCTTAGCTACTTTCATTAATAATCAGGAATTTATCCCTAGGAAATATCGAAGTGACTATTTGCTGTGGGTAAGACCTGAGATTACTCAATTTGGACAGCTGTTCCTGGGTCTTGGTTTTTGAAATCATACCAAGAAATATGTAAACATGTAAATAATATAAAGATCCTGTATTTTCAGTATTTACAAGCAGTGGCGGATTTAGAGTTAGTGGGGTCCTGTGCTCAGCTTCATTTTTGGGGTCCCTCCTTGGGATCCAGCCAAGAAAAAGAACATTCTCTCTTATCTGCCCCCCAACCCCGTTTTTCATTCTTTTTTCTTCATCCTCCTCCTATAAGTAATAGGAAGTAAATGAAAATAAAGTGAGGTACCTTGATTGTTTTTGTAGTCTAATTTATTTTTCCACAGACCACTTGAAAATTGCTGAGAGTCTCAACAGACCACTTAATGATCTTTCCAAATATTGTTTGTACCGTTAACTAACTATTGTGAAGCACTTTGGATAAGAACGCTTTATTAAAAAAAATGTAAAACAATGTTGGGGTGAAGGGTCTGGCCAGGACTTAGGGTGCGGGAGGGAGCTTAGGGCTGGGGCAGGGGATTGGGGTATGGAGCGCTTACCTGGGCGACTCCCGTTTGGTGTGAGGGGTGTAGGTGGGGCTGGGTGCAGGAGTCAGGGAGAGCAGGGGGCTGGAGGGGTATGGGAGGGCAGGAGGTGTGGAGGGTTGCAGGAGTCAGGGAGCGCAGGGGGTTGGGGGTGTGTGAGAGGGTGCAGGAGTCAGGGCATGGGGTGTGTGGGGGCTGGATATGTGTGGAGGGTGCAGGAGTCAGGGAGGGCAGGGGCTGGGGGCATTTGAGGGGGGTGCAGGAGTCAGGGCAGGGGCTGTGTGCTGGGGTCGTGGGGGTGCTCCCAGCCCCCTGCCCTGAGTGGCTCACAGCAGGGGGGTAGGAGGGTACATGTAGGGGGAGTGCGGGGGCCACGCCATTGCTCCACCCTGCCCCAATTCCACCCTCTTCCCCAAGGCCCTGCCACCGCCTATTCTCCGCCTCCTCCCCCGATCACTCTGCGGCCCCATCCCTCTCCCTCCCGGAGTGCACGAAGCGCCAGCAAACAGCTGTTTGGCAGCAGGGGAAGCGCTGGGAGGAAAGGGGAGGGGTGGGAATGCGGTGCGCTCGGGGGAGAGGGAGGCAGGGGAACGGGGAGCTTGGCTACTGGTGGGTGCAGAGCCTGCAGCAGGAGCCTCAGGAGCCGGCAGGACCAAGCTTCTGCCCCCACAGCTGCCTGGCCCTGGAGCCCCCTGTCACTGGGGGGGCCCCATGCCAGGGCACCCTGTGTTTTACTGTAAATCCGCCTCTGTTTACAAGTCAAACATTGTATTGCAAAATCTGCATACAAGGTGACTCTATCTAGATCTTTAACCTGCATTTGAGGAGTTGAGCCAGGAGCAAGCTGGAACAAACAGTTCAATTTCTAAGACATATACAATTTTGACGGAAAAAGAAGTTGATAAGAAAACAGCCCAACTGAAAAGATGGGAGAGAGATTTGGACAAAGAAACTGATCTGGATGAGTGGGTATAGGAAAGGGGATATACATCTTCAATTTTGTGTAGGTCAGACAGAATTCTTTTTTATAAATTACTATGTAGATAGCATTTGACTCCAGTTAAGGTACATCATAGTTTTTCTATGAGGGAGGTGCTCTGTTGGAGGAGTTGCAGGGAAAGGGGAACACACTTGCACACGTGGTGGTTGTGTCCAAGAATTAGATGGTTTTAGGAGAAAATTATTAAAGAGATTCAACTGATGACAAAATGCCAGCTTCCTAGAGATCTCCTGACCTGCTTACTCACTGCTCCAGAAAAGGGCCTTCATTTTAAACAGAATGACAAATTCATTTCTTTTTTATTGTCAGCAGTTGGACTTGGTTTTCCAATAATTTGTAATAATGTGACTCCTCCTCCTCTGAAACTGCGATATAGTATAATATGGACTGTCCTCGTAATGGAAAAACTGTCACAGCAAGTATGTACACAAGAGAAGCACCAAAAATAGGATAGGCATTTAGAAATTCAGCCACCTTGTTTAGCCTACTCAGAGGAGGAGGGCTCCCCTGCCAGCAAGGCACAATGTTTAGTCGGGTTCCTTCAATATTAACCTGACCCTGAATAATTAATAAGTAATGCACAATGTAGTATGTTAATGTTTGATTATAACTTTGCCTTAAACACACACACACACACACACACAACCAAATTAGTACTTGGATGGATGAGTCTCTACCTCAAATAACTAATACTCTACTCGAAAATAGCAATGGCTGCTCCTTCTCTTTTATAAATCTGAGTACTCTGTCTGAAAACTTTACTTACAGGCCTCAAATAAATGAGACCATTACTGACACAATAAGTATATTCTCCTTTAGCACTGTAGGTAGCCCTACTACATTTGGATAGAAAGAGCCATGGTTAAATTTCTTGCTGGAATGCATTTGTCACAGAGGAGCACTCTCTTGGTGGCTTCCTATCTTCTGAACTCTTCGCTTGAACTTTGTACATTTTACATATTCTTGTTGGAATGCATTTGCACTGGCTGTTATTTATTTTGAATTTTCCCTTACGCATTTGTAAACTGTCACATAGGCGGACACATAGTTGGAGATTTCCTGTTGCAGGACAGGAATGGTGAGAACTAGACAGGATGGGCTAAATTCTGTGCTGATTTCACTGGAGCCACACTGGATAAAAAACAGCATAGAATTTGGCCCAATGAAAAGTAAAACTTTTAAGTGTGATTAAAATTTCAATAATAAACTATTCAAAAACAGAGATATGTCTAAACCAAAAACCTGATTCCAAACTTCCTCCTCCCAAACTTTGTGTGGTGGAGGTTGAAATTTGGTTCCAAATTTTCCAGTTGGGGACTGTAGCGAGGTGGTGGGATACCCCACAGCCCCACTGAGGGCCGAACCTCCCCTAATACCAACGTGGGCGGAGCCATAGGGTCCGTCGCCCACCCCTCAGAGGTCACGGCTCCGACCCGGAAGTATAAAAGCCCGCTTGCAGAGCTCAGTGGAGAACAAGCCGGTGGAGAGAGCAGATGTCTGTGGCCGAGCTCCCGCTTGGGAGACAGCAGCAGGCCGCGACCGGCCTTCTGACTCATCAGGCCGGCCGAGCCTACCCCTCGCCCGGTATCCTGAGCAGGACTGGCCAAGCCTGCCCCTTTCCAGCTACCCCAAGGAGGAGCCGAGCCTGCCCCTTTCCTGCTATCCCAAGGAGGAGCCAAGCCTGCCCCTTTCCTGCTATCCTGAGGAGGAGCCGAGTGTACCGTTCACTACCTACCTGGAGGAACCGATGCTGGTGAAAAGCACCGAGGACACTAGTACGGCCCAAGTGCCCTACGAGGGGGAGTGTGGAAGTAGCCCGGGGGCAGCTGACCCCAGTCTGGCTGCAGCACTGCCAGAGCCTATGTCAGTGTGTTGTGGCCAGGATCCACACTGACAGCAGTGAGTTTCCACCGCTTCTAGGGCCCCGGGCTGGGACGCAGTGGAATGGGAGGGCCTGCGTCCCCCCTGCCACCCACTCCTTGGGTGGCAGACTCCCCGTTTCTCCTGGCCTAGAGAGGCTGGGTTCCTGACTGACTATTTGATTGCTGCCCCGCCCTGACCTAGGGCCTGGGCTGCCACAAACCTTGACTCAGCCCCTGCTTAAGGGCCAGGGTTCCCGAACTATTGGCTCAGCCCCTGATTGAGTGGTTGCTGCCCCACCCTGATTGAGGGCCCGGGGCTTTTTCTGATCTATTGGCTCAGCCCCTGCTTAGGGGCCTGAGCCCCCAACCGTGTGTTTGCTGTCCCACACTACCGCTGAACCAGGACGGACGGCGGACCAGGGCGAGGCGGTGGGATACCCCACAGCCCCGCTGAGGGCCGAACCTCGGCCAAGACTACTACAGGGACCATTTCTATTTTTTAAAAAAATCAAATTTCCCAGTGTCCCTTTCTAACTTTTAAACTTATCACTTGTTCAGAGATCTATAAAGTGTAAAGCTAGTAGGATAACCAACGCAAATAATGATCAAAAGGATTTGCATCATTTAGGAGACTGACTTGTGGATGCTAAATACATTTTAAAGTAGAAAGAGAAATATAAGATAATAAGTCTGGGAGGAAGGTACCAAATTAGGGAACATGTGTTAAATAAAACAATTGTTCAGCACACTGATCAGGAAAAGGAATTGGGGTTACTGTAGAGAAATCATTAAACCCATCAGCTCAATTCAAAGCAGAGAAATGCTAAACAGGCCACGAGATTACTTTGTTAAGAGACAGACAGAAAAGAATACAAAACCATAGAGATGAAAGCACTAGTTAGATCCCAGTTAAAATACTGTGTGCAATACTGGCCAGCATGCTACAGGAATGATATTGTTGCCTTACAGAGGGGGGCAGGGTACAGTATTAATGATACTAGACTAGAAGAATCTAAGGGTAAGTCTACACTACACAGTTAACCCAGACTCTTGTACTGCCTGTGTTTTAGACTTAACCTCCCTACTATCCACACAAAAAACCTCTGACTTGGGTTTAGAGGTGTTTTAACCTGGGTTATCTTACTGGCTGAAGGTGAGGGTTAGAACCATGGTTCTGCTATAACACGTGCTGGAACCTACCCACTTTGCAGTGAAGACACAGGCTAAAACACTAGAGTGCTGATAGTCCTTCCAAACCCTTCTCACAATTCCCCTGGAAGGATAGACAAGTTCTTCCACAATTGACAGGAAACGAATCCTAGAGCTTCTCTGCACAAAGAATCATCATGGGTTATGCCCCAAGACAGGCAGACACACAGACAGACAAATACAAGTGAATGCAGAAAGAGTGAGGACAGAGTAATATGGGCAGGACATTGCAGTGGGGACGCTGACACCCAGGTATCAATCACTCAGGTTCATTGTGCAGTCTAGTCATAGCCACTATGTAAGGCAAAGTGGAAGGTTTTGTTAGCTCTAGTCATTAAAAGATTTTTTCCTGTGAAAAATTTTGATGAAACAGAAGTTTTTTCATGAAAATTTCCATTTAATCAAAAAGCTATTTTCCAAATGTTTTCAAAATTATGAATGGGATTAATGAGGTGGCAGGACAAACATTTTTCACCTTGGTGATCTTATAAACTAGGAAAATAAAATTGAAGAAATTAGGGATAACTAGCAACTTAGGTAGGACTAATGGAAGCAAAGGGTAACAAACATATTGGATAAGTTATTGAGGAAAGAGTGTACATGAGTTAGAGGGACCTGGATTTGACTCTGGGAAAAGAAGAAAGTGAGAGTGTTTTTTAAAGCAGGAAGATAGGCTTCGGATAAACCACTAGGGGACTGGGTGTATTAGGTTGGCTGGACTTTCCCTGATGCTAAAATTTTCCTTGTTCTAACCACGAGGAACTCTTCCCTCCACCAATAAGTAGGTAAATAAATACATAAATAAATAAAAATATAAGACAGCGGACACACCTGTGTCCCAGATAATCACAGCAATGTGTGATCCATTGCTGAGCCAACACAGTACAGAATGTACTACCTGATTTTGGCAGAGGGGGATTGGAAGGGCTCCATTAAAGAGAGAAGGTCTCCAGTGGATTTAAAAAGCTGCTTAAATCTTTACCATTTTCTCAAATTTTGTTTCCTCTCATTCTTATGTATTCTGTGTTTTCTCTTTCCTCCTATGACACTTATTCTGAATTTGCAGAGGCACCATTTGGCCCCATTCCAGGTCATTGTCTAAAGTAATTTCTTTGGAGGCTGAACATGAGACTCAATTTTTTTTCCAGGTGTTGAGTATATTACCTGATTGCTGCACTGCCCTCTGCCTCACTGACATTTTGGCAATACTCAGGAAAGTAGGGCACTTCAATGACAATCCATTTCTAATAATCTTTTAGGAAACTCAGATTAACAAAAAACTCATGTTAAATGATGCTGATGAGTCACTGAAACACCATTAGACTAAATCTGCATGTTTTTAAAAAAAAGTTCTTATGAACCCAGCAAGATCATCTTTCTTGTTTCCTAGCTCCAGTTCTAATCAGTTCTGCCTCTGCAAGCCATTGGGTGCTGGCCAAATTTTATAAATAGGACAAGAAAGCCTCTGATTTGTCTTGCTGAAGTTTCTTGGACTGTGTAACATTTGCAAGCAGCAATTCACGTTAGAGAAACTGAACAAAGACTTCAAACCATAGCTTATATGATCCTAAACAAGTAAGTAGTTCAAAAATTAGACATTCAGGATCAATGAAAGATCTGACACTTGATTATACGGTTGGGACTGTCATCAGAAGAAGAGGAGATGTCAATAGGGTGAGGATATAAGAAAAGGATGGAGTAGATAATATACTTACTATTTTGACTGGATACAGCAGAGCCCTCCTTCCCCCACTGCTGGGGTAAAGAAAGCCATTAATTACACTGCTCTACAGCCAAAATGCTTCTGAAATAAATGTAGTCAAACTTTACTAATTCTGGGTCACTGAGAATGAAAATGATGCTTAAAATTGTTGATTGGCTCTAGTTTTCAAGATATGCTATTGGCTCAGTATATACGACCCTTGACTTGGGAATGGCGGAGGATAAGTGAGTTATAAAGGGAAGGGATCTCAATTTAAACCAGAAATTACTAAAATACATCTTTGACTGGATCTATGAATAAATCTATGACTGGGTTTGGACAGTACTTGCTTTTTAGGCAAAACAATGAATGATGCAATCTGAAGCTGGTATTGCATCATACATGATACGGATTGCATCATGTTATTCCTAGAAGTCATGGATGATGCAATCATAACGAAGCTTACATCACTCTGCTGAACAAATTGCCCTATATCAGCTCTAGAAATCATAAAGTGTCGTGCTCTCTTATTTGTCAGTGTTTGATTTTGCAAAGGGACACATTTCTGTTTAGCCAAAGTGAGCAGAGATGCCTCGTACTTGTGTGAACAGTGCAGATAACTTCTGCTATGTTTGTGGTGAAGTGACTTTTGCATCACAAAAGCGCAGTATAACCACTATGGTTGAGAAAGCCTATCACCTTTATTTTGGCTGCAAAATTGGAGATCAGGACAAGAGGTGGGCCCCACACATATGCTGCAACACTTGTGCAACAAATCTTCGCCAGTGGTTGAACAGGAAAAGGAAATCTATGCCTTTTGCAGTGCCAATGATTTGGAGAGAGCCAACAGATCATACCAGCAATTGTTACTTCTGCATGGTGCCTCCAGTTGGGAAAGGTGTGTCAAAGAAGAAAAAGTGGACTGTGCATTATCCAAACATTCCATCAGCTATACGCCCAGTACCCCACGGAGAAGGACTGCCGGTTCCTGATGCACCAGAATCATTCTCACTTGAGTCAGACGAGGAAGAGGAAGAGGATGAAACTTCTGGTCCTGAACCATCAGTGTCACAGGACCCACATTTTCTCCCATCCTCCTCCTCTGAACCACACCTCATAACATAAGGTGAACTGAATGACCTTGTCAGGGATTTGGAACTACCCAAGAGTAAGGCAGAGCTGTTGGGCTCCAGACTACAGCAGTGGAATCTCCTGGCAGGTGATGTTAGGGTTTCCATGTTCCGTGACCGTCAAAAGGATCTTGTCCCATTCTTCTTCATGGAAGGTGATCTTGTAGCCTGCAACAACATCGATGGTGTGATGGCAGCCCTCACATCGTTCACGATCCAGATGAGTGGAGACTGTTCATTGATTCATCAAAGACGAGTCTTAAAGCTGTTTTACTGCATAATGGCAATGTTTTGCCATCAATTCCAGTTGGTCATGCAGTCCATATGAAGGAAACCTATGATAACATGAAACAACTTTTGAGGTGCATAAACTATGACCAACATCAGTGGCAGCTTTGTGGCGATTTGAAGGTTGTTGCTCTCTTGCTTGGTCTGCAGACTGGATACACAAAGTACTGCTGTTTTCTCTGTGACTGGGATAATCGTGCAAGAGATTCCCACTACATCAAGAAAGATTGGCCACTCCGACAGTCATTGGAGCCTGGGAGGAAAAGTGTTCAGCATCCACCACTTGTTGAATCAAGGAAGATTTTGTTACCACCCTTACACATCAAGCAGGGTCTGATGAAGAACTTTGTCAAGGCCATTGACAAAGCACAAGCAGCTTTCAAGTACCTCCGTGGAAAATTTCCAAGGTTAAGTGAGGCTAAGATAAAGGAAGGTGTCTTTGCTGGTCCTCAGATTCGTGAACTTCTTTGAGATGATGCATTTGACCATGCACTGCGTGGCAAGGAAAAGATGGCATGGAAAGCCTTCCAGTTAGTGGCAATAAATTTTCTCAGAAACAACAAGGCAGACAACTACAGGTTGTTGGTGGAAAACCTCCTCAAGGCATACAAAAGCCTTGGTTGCAACATGTCACTAAAGATACATTTTTTTGCACTCTCATCTAGATTTTTTTCCACTGAACTGCGGAGCAGTGAGCAACGAGCACGGCGAGCAATTTCACCAGGACATTGCAACAATGGAGAAACACTGTCAGGGCAAATGGAGCCCATCAATGCTTGCAGACTATTGCTGGACAGTGACAAGAGATGCTCCATTTAATGAATACAAGAGACAAGCCAAGAAGCGCCGAGTAGACACTGAATAGGACTAAACTATGTACATAATAGTTTTTTGCCTTTTGTTTCATAATGAATTTTATTTATATAACCCTTTTGCTGATTTTTAAAGTGTTACATAAACAGGACAGGTGAAATATCATGTAAAGCAACCATAAACACATGAAAAGACCTAGGTTTACAATTTATGATTAAAACTCTACTATCTACACAATATACATAGACCTAAAATGTCAAAACTTAAATATCTTAGAAACAGTAGCCAATCAGTTGTTTTAATTGTCATATTTGAATTCAGCACATCAAAATACATAATAAATAGCACATTTTATCTCTGAAGCAGACGACTTCTCAAAAATTGTAGACCAGTGTTATGGGTAGGCAGCTGGTAACCTATTGCTGGTGTCAATGGCTAGTTACAATCTGAGTATCTACTGCCATTCCATTATGGTCCAGGCGATAAAGTACAGCTATGCAATTATGTCAACAATACTCAGAATAAGCCAGATAGTTATTTTGAGATGTTACGCCCCTTGGAGCAGTGACTGTGTTTATTTCTATGTTTGTTAAGTGCCACACAATAGAACCCTGCCCCCCACTCATAATTGAGACCTCTGGGAACTACCACAACATTAAAAATAAACTGACAATACTGGGTGCAAAGTTAGGCCCAGACTGAAAACCTCTGAAAATTGAGCAATGAGATTATTTTAGATTCTTTCTCCATTTTGTTTTAACTGTTTTATGACCCCCCCCCTTTTTTTTTTCAATAGGAAGTTTGAAATGATTGTCTAGGCCCTGACTTCCTTAGCCACAGTCTTGGTAATTTACTTTTTTTGTTCTCTCATACAGGCTGTTTTTAATAATCATGCAAGTATGCACAGTAATTGGTAAGATAAATGATGACACTGTTATTCGATACATTCTTAGTTATTACTATTTTTAAAAGAGCTGCGTAGTGAAACTCAAATAACAAATATTTCCTTGTTTTCACTGGCATTCCTTCAATATGAGACAAATCTTTATTATGACAAGAAGTCTGTGTTTCTGTGAGCAATTCTCCTTGCTAAGATTAAATGCATATGATCATACTGAATTAACTGTTTCCACTGCAAATCACATCCTTTGAGCTTTCCCCTAAAAAATGTGGAATTTAGGTCCTGATCCTGCAAACCCTTATTCATGCGAGTGGTCTTTACTTCAGGGAGTAGCTCCCTTGAAATCAATGGCATCAATCCCATGAGTAAGGATGCCTAATAGGAGTAAGGGTTTACAGGATTGGGTTCTTAATTTGGACACAGTTTTAAACTTAAATGCAATGAAATAAGCCAAATCAGGACACTTAGTTCATGTTGTTCCCTCCTTCCTCCCCTTTTTCCTTTTGTAATGAAAGCAAAAAAAATTGGTCACTTGAGATTAAAACCAGCAAGGCAATTACTTGGGAAAGGTGACATAGCTCGTCCTCACATTGTGTAGTGTATGCTACAGAGACAGGACAGATGGTTGAGAAGGTTTGCTCAGCAATGAGGCAGCATGCAGGAAATCTGCATTACGGTGCAATGTATCCTGCCGTATGGGAGCCCATGAGACAGGAAAAAAGCTGGATTTTGTGGCTGCCACACTAGTAAATGCATCAACAAAAGTCAGTTCAGCATTAAGGACTGGAAGCCAAATTTTGCCCTCAAATAAACGTGGCAACTGGCATCCATGTGTTGAATACATGGATTCAAAGGCAGACATTAGCCAAGGATATTGATTCCAACGATCGCTGAATCAACTCCTTTATGCAAATGTACAGAAAGACATATTTTGCATCTTTGATCAAGCCATTCCTCAGATCACCTCAGTTGAAGACAGTTCAGGATCTCCCCAGCATCCTTTATTTCTACCACATTATCAGGTATTTTATGGTGAGGAAACTCATCCCCTTGACCCACCACTGACATTGCATGCATTCAAACAATGGAAAAGGTTATGCCAACTATGCACTGCCAGAGGAAAATATTTCTGAACAAAATGTGTGACCCTGACTGGTACTTATTATGAGATGAAACTTAATGCTTAATAAATGTATCCAACAAAAAGAAAAAAAAGTGGATTTCTCACATCCCTATGTAATGTACTGTTTGTGTGCAGTGAGGACATTATAGCTTCTGCAGAAACCAGAATTTTTAATTTCCGGAGTCCTGTGCATTTAAAATCTCAGCTATAGCATTTAATTAACACAGCGTTCTGCATTTAATTTCCTTGGCAATGGAAAAAAGAAAATACAAATAAAAATTTTGATTGCGCATTCAAATAACCCAATGTAGACACTTAGAATCAAAGAACTCCACTGAGTGTAATCAATGAAATAAATGCAGCTGTGTTTATTTCAATGGGTGGATGAGGGATAACAGAGAGGGTGACAGACAGGGTAGGGATTACAGAAGGGGAGAGATTACTGCTGCATGTTAGGATAAGGAGAAGGGTAGATGCTTTGTGACATAGAAAGCACAGGTATAAATCCTCTGGGCCTCATCTGTAGCCCTCTGTAAGGTCAAATTTGCATTCCAGAATGGCACAAAGCTACTTTTAAAGATGTTCTATATGGGCAGATAAGGATTCCCCCTGCACAGGGGAACACTAGGAAAACATAAAATAACCCACCATTCTCTCCCTGCTTGGTATAGACAGTATATAGGGGTTTAAGAGGCATCAGCTAGAGGCAGAGCTTGAGCACACAGCACTATATCTGATCATCAGTTGGTGGAACAGCTGCCTGTGAACATAAATTAGAGCAGCCCTGAGGCTTCTCTAATTTATAATAGGCGCTGCATTGGCCTCCGGCCAGCCTCAGGATTACTGGGTGCAGAAAAGTGGGGTAATACTACATTTACTCTCCCTCCCATCAACTGCACCAATCCCAGTTCAGGTGAACCTCAGGGTTAAGCCCCGAATATAGTACCAGTACCTAACTCATTGCTCCAAAAGACCTTTTGCATATGTCAGGTATGAAAGGAGCTGTAGAAACTCAAATTCCCTTCAGATAAGCAATGTAGGAGGAGACTTACCTGTAAACCAGACAAAAGAATAGAGCATTTGCTTATGTGGGGAAAAAATAACTGGTCTTCTCTTAGAGGGCCAACCTGAGTTTCATGGTCCTCAGCTAGCCACTACTCTCGTTTTCCTAAGGGCTGCTCTAACTTATGCTGGCATTGGCTGGGGATCGATGGAACACTAGGATCTCTGGCTATGCTTCTCCAAGGATCTGGCACTATTAGACAAATTCCTTAAAGAAAAGAAAGTTATTCCCATTCTAGATATAGGATCACAGAAGTTATATCTGGAAAAGACATATTAGGTTGTAAACATGAGACAACATTTGAAAGCCCTCTTCTCTTTGTTCCCTCAAAAATCTTGCCATACTTAGGAAGCAAGTGCAATATACCTAATAGAGCATTCCACTCAAGCAGAATCAGATACAGGAAAAAATGCAGTGCTGTAACCCCCTAAGATGCTTGCTGGTATGTCAACCCAGCGTAAAGTACACAGCTGGGATTCATTTCTCTGCCCTGGTGTTTCTCAAAGGCATACATTACTTTCCCCTTACACTGCAAATGCTGTCTCTACCCTTAATCTTTATTAGAAGGCTCTGAGACTTTATAATCCCTCATATTTGTTGCAGTGTGTGAGGAATGTGCTGTCATATGTAAAGAGTGCTGCAGACTGTCGAGCCAGCAGGACTAACATGACCACCCCTCACTGGTTTGAACAGTTTGGATGTAATAGCATATGGCAGATAAGGGACAGGATATCCATGTGACATAGCACAAGGGAATTTCAAAGAAAGGAGTCAGGAGAAAAGTTTCGCAAGGAATATGGGGAGTGAGCATTGAAAGAGTAAGAAGACAATTGTAGGAAGTTGTGGGAAAGTGTTATAGCTAAGAGGAGAGCATCATAGGGAGTAATGGGAGATTACGGTAGTGACATGGGCCAACATTTTCATAAGGGAGTGTCTAAAATTTGACACCTATATTCATGTGTAAGTACCTCATCGAAAGTAGCCTGATTTTCAGAGGGGATGTGCACCCACTGACTTCAGTGGGAGCAGCAGAGTGCTCATCTTTGAAAATCAGGCTGCTTTTCATTAGATACCTAAATATGGATGTGCGTGCCTAACTTTAGGCCTTCATGTTTGAAAATGGTGGCCATAGATAATTTACATTAAAAAGATATTTGGTGAGTTGACTAGACTGACAGCCTAGCAGAAACACACGCTACTGTGAGGAGGCTCTGATTTTGATTCCTGAGCTCATATTCTCTGTTTCCAGGCAATCAGGGGCTGCGGTACTATAAATGCAGTGGGTTGCGCAGGGGAGGGGGTTGGTATAAGGGAGAGCCCTGTGTTGCTTTTGAGTAACTCCCTCTGACTAGAATTTAGAGGAGACCCGATGAGATCCTGAGGAAGCCACATCCCTAGTTTTATGTATTTTTACTAAAAACAACTTTTGCAGTTCAGCTTTAAATTGTCTGATAAAATACCTACTGTATAACATCACTGAGTAGGGTATGTCCCTCTTCCTCCACACACAAATCCCTATGGCTATTTGGGTACTCCACTGATTATCTTACTGATAATATGAACACAATGCACAACAACAGCTATTGAAGAATTTAAAATAGTGGATTATTCTCAATGAAGCTTGGTGATCTACCTGGGATACTGTGGGGATATCTCTCAGGAAGCAGATAAGAGAGGTGAAGGAGGAGGTGAGATAAAACTCAGGCCTGGAATACTGGTATAGAGGGGTATAACTTGTTCAGGAAGGACAGGTACGGAAAAAAGGGAGGAGGTGTTGCATTGTACATCAAGAACGTATACACTTGTTCTGACATCTAGAAAGAGGTGAAAGATAGACCAATTGTACATCTCTGGGTGATGATAAAAGGCGATAAATAGGGGTAACGTCTTGACAGGGGATTACTATATACCACCAAATCAGGAGGAGGAAGTGGATGATGCATTTCTAGGACATCTAACAGAAATATCCAGAACACAAGTTCTCGTAGTAATGGGAGATTTTAAGTGCCCAGACATCTGCTGGAAAAGTATGATGACAAAACACAAAATTGCCAGTAAGTTCCTGGAATATGTAGAGGGCAATTTCTTGTTTCAGAAGGTAGAGAAAGTAACAGGGGAGGGGCAGTCATTTCAGACTTGATTCTGACTAATAGGGAGGAAGTGGTTGCAAATCTGCAGGTAGGAGACAATTTGGGTGAAAATGATCATGAAATGACAAATTTCATTATTCTAAGGAAAGGAAGGCGAGAGAGCTGCAGAATAAGGACAATGGACTTCCCAAAAGCAAACTTTAACAAACTCAGAGAACTGATAGGTAGGGTCCCACAGGAAGAAAACCTAAGGAAAAAAGGAGTTCAGGAGACCTGGCAAAGACAGACTATATTTAAGGCACAATAACAGCAAACCGTCTTGATGCAAGGGAAAGATAGGTAGAAAAGTAAGAGGCCAATATGGCTGCAACCGGAGCTCTTTAATGACCTAAAAATCAAAAAGGAGTGCTACAAAACGTGGAAACAGACTAATTACTAAGGATGAGTACAAAAGAATAATGCAAGTAGAGAGGGACAAAATCAGAAAGGCTAAGGCACAAAATGAGTTACAACTGGCAAGGGACATGAAAGGCAACAAAAAGAGGGTTTATAAATACATTAGGAGCAAGAGGAAGATGAAGGAAAGTGTAGGTCCACTACTTAGTGGGAAAGGAGAGCTAAGAACTGGTGACATCAAGAAGGCTAAAGTGTTTAAATGCCTATTTTGCTTCAGTCATAACTAAAAAAGTTTACTGTAACCAGATGCTTAACACAATTAATATTAACAACAAAGGGGAAGGAACACAAGTCAGATTAGGGAAAGAACAGGGAAAATAATATTTAGATAAATTAGATATATTCAAGTCAGCAGGATCTGACTAAATTCATTCTAGGGTACTTAAGAAACTAGCTGAAACAATCTTGGAACCATTAACAATTATCTTCAAGAACTCATGGGAGATGGCTGAGGTCCCAGAGGACTAGAGAAGGGCAAATAAAGTACCTATATTTAAAAGGGGGTACTAAGAGGACCCGGGCAATTATAGACCAGTCAGCCTAACTTTGATATCTAAAAAGATACAGGAACAAATTATTAAACAACCAATTTCTAAGCCCTAGAGGATCATAGGGCAATAAGTAATAGCCAACATGGATTTGTCAAGAACAAATAATGCCAGACCAACCTAATTTCCCTTTTTGGCAGGATTACTGGCCTAGTGGAGGGGAGAAGCAGAAGACATGAAATATCTTGATTTCAGTAAGGCTTTTGACATAGTCCCACATGACATTTTCATAAAAAACTAAGGAAATGTGGTCTAGATGAAATTATTATAAGGTAGGTCCAAAACTGGTTGAAAGACTGTACTGCAAGAGTAGTTTTCAATGGTTTGCTGTCAAACTTGGGGGATGTATCTAGTGGGGTCCCGCAGAAGTCTGTCCTGGGTTCAGTACTATTAATTATTTTCATTAATGACTTGGATAATCGAGCAGAGAGTATGCTTTTAAAATTTCTGGATGACACCAAATTGGAGGAGTTGCCAGCACTTTGAAGGACAGGATTAGAATTTAAAACCACCTTGACAAATTGGAGAATTGGTCTGTAATCAACCAGATGAAACTCACTGAAGACAAATGCAAAGTACTATATTTAGGATGGCAAAATCAAACACACAAAATGGAAATAACTGGCTTGGCAGCAGTACTGCAGAAAAGGATCTGGGGGTTATAGTGGATAACTTTAATATAAGCCAACAATGTGATGGAATTGTGAAAAAGGCTAATATCATTCTGGGGTATATTAACAGGAGTGTTGTATGTAAAATATGGAAGGTTACCGTCCTGCTCTACTCAGTACTAGTGAGGCCTTACATGGAGTATTGTTCTGGGAGTCATACTTTAAGAACGATATGGACAAATCGCATAGAGTCCAGAGGAGAGCTACAAAAATTATAAAAGGATTAGAAAACTTGACCTATGAGGAAAGGTTAAAAAATACTAGGCATGTTTAGTCTTGAGAAAAGAAGACTGAGTGGGGACCTGATAGCAATCAATTGTTCTCCATGTCCACTGAAGGTTGGAAAAGAATTAAGCAGCTTAATCTACAGCATGGGAGATTTAAGCTAGATATTAGGAAAATTTTTCTAACTATAATGATAGTTAAGTACTGGAATAGATTGCCATGGGAGTTGCGGAATCCCTGTCATTGTTGATTTTTAAGAGCAGATTGGACAAACACTTGTCAGGAATTATCTAAATTTACCTGATCTTGCCTCAGCACAGAGTTGGACTACATGACCTCACAATGTCTCTTCCAGCCCTACATTTCTATGATTCTACATTGGATGGGCCACAAATAGGGGATAGATTTATGTGAATAGGAAGGTGTGACAGATGTGACAATTTCCTGCAATATTTTTGGGAGATCTTACTGTATTAAGTTTATGTATCATCATGGGCCAGGCACTGTATGAATTCCATGGGGGAGGGTGACCACTACTCCCCCAAGAATTAAGAACAGTGGGAGATATGACCAGATATGATCAACCTGTCACATCCTGAACAAACCTTATGGAATTAAGATAAACTTGAATACCCAGTCAGAAGGGAGAGAGAGACGTCTCCACCTATGAGAGGCAATAGCTGTGAAGCTGAAAACCAAGAGTGAGTGCCCTTGCTAAACCACAGAGGGGAAATACAGGTGAAGTTGCCCTGAACAGTGACAGGGGACAATTAGGCAAATTCACTTAGGCTGTAACACCTCCAGAAAAAAGTACCACTGCCTGGAGAGGTTCATACATACTAGTTCAAACTGGAGTCTCCAGAGATTGACAAGACTGGACACCAAGCATGGACTACAACAGTAAATCTTAAAAGATGAAGGACCTCACACAATCCCTCCCAGGTCAAAACAACAATTCCCATTCCTACTGCTCCCATCCTCTGTCAGCCCCCCGCCACCTCTGCCAACCAGCCAGTCGATTTACCAATCTCCCTCTTGATCTGCTTGTTTAGGGTTGTAAGCTAAGTGAGCAGGCACATTTTGTATTAACTAAAGTTTCCGAGAGGTCTTCAAGGATAGCTGGATATATAAAAAAAAAAAAACATGGCAGTAATCCTACCCAGAGGTGGCTAAGGCACTGATAACTGTTGTGAGGTGCACATCTGAGAGGAGAGGTCAGAACCTTCTTCACTGAGCATATATTTAAAAAAGCACTCTTGGCTACTGCTTCTATCTGGGTATTCAAAAGCTGTGGAGGAGCTAGCAGGACTAACAGATTGCCAACTTTATTAAGAAGAACTCTGTGGAGCTCAAAAGCTAAATTGGTCCAATAAAAGATACCATCTCCATCCACCTTGTCTCTCTAATATTCTGGGACCGACATGGCTACAACAACACTGCATACAACTTTATTAACAAAAGATGGGCCTGCCCCTGCAGTCCAGGGGGCAGATACCATCTCTCCCTTCTCCTGCAGCAGGCTCCCTCTTTGGTCCTTCATCTCCTCAGTGTACAGAAAGCTATTCAACCATCCTTCCCACCCTACAATGGCCACCACAGAGTCACATCTGGGTGCATGAGCAAGGACTTTCCGCAGTGTTGCCAACTCTTGCAATATTTATTGTTTTTCTTAAAGCCCTAGCTCCTAAAGCCAAGAATCTCAACTTTCATTTGAAAAGTAAGTTTCATAGTTGAGGAGAAAAGGCTGAAAATATGACCCAACTGTAACCTAAGGGCTCAGAAACCAAGTCAAATGAAAAGAACCCAAGTTTTATTTATTTAATTGCATTATTATTTTTAAGACAATCTAGTAATATTTGGAGGGCCCAACTCATGATTTTTGAATGACTGAGGTTGGCAATACTGAAATAAGCACTCAACCTAGAAGTTTCCCCAAATAAAAGTACAGAAAGCCCCCTCTCCACAACCATTCTAGTGCAAATGACTCAACCCCAAAAGTCCATTCCTTACATTATCCGCCCCCCATTTCTGCCAACTAGATCAATCACCCCTATGGAACTGGAGGGGGTCCTTCACCCTAACCCCCTACCCAAAAGACCAATCACTGGTTCATTCTCAAACAGAACTCTTGATTCAAAAGGTATAGCCTTGCCATAAAACAATGCTCAAATCCCATTTCCACAATGGGACAAGTCAGCTTTTGGTCAGTCAAAACTTCCCTGCCGGTATGACAGTAGAAACTGGATGATCCGAAACTGCCTGGAGGCTTCCTCAGAGTCGTCAAAATTATTTAAATTAATATGACTCTAACTGAAATCATGATTATTTATTGTCCTATGGACAGTTTGTTCTCAATTACTCTGAACACTCTTGATCAGAGCGGCAGGTGGTGGACAGGTAGGAAGAATGGAGTTTTTATTGAACAGTCTCCCCATGAACAAGAGTGTTTATTCACCGTTCCATTAGGTCATCCATTTGCAAGACTAATATAGTGACGTCAAAGCCAGAATCCCAGTTGTTTGATTCATTTGATTTATATTAGATTCATTATAGAGATTACAACTTCATTTACTTTTGTTTGAAATTGATCTGCAATTTCCACTATTTATAGAGGTTGTTTGATCATACACTGCAGACTTTATGTAACTGTGTAATAAATCTCTCTCACACACATACCCCCCTCCTGCCCACCTACCCTCTCAGGTTTGACTCTTCCATCTTTTAATTTAATGTCATATTGACCATGTAGCCACATTAATGTAAAACAGTATCTCTCTTCCCAGTCCCCAAAACATCTGCATCACATTACATCTTTCCACAGAAAAATAATTCCTGCCCCTGTGTTTAGCCCACGTCCATCCCACCTCCACACATACCCCTGCCCCCCGCTGCCCCAAAAAAACAAAAACAAAAGGGAAAATGATTGTTACTTACTAGGAACTCCAGATACCAGCCGTAAGGGGCGTAACACTCGGAAAGCCCGCAGTGCTTTAACATCAAATCCGGCACCTTTCCCTCCTATTGAATTCACCCCATCTGCTTTGGTTGCTTGTTCTAAAATTGCACTAAAAAGCCTGCAAAAAGGAAAGAGGAAACAAGCTGTAGGCAGACAGCAAGGCTCAGGCTAAACAGAAAATTAACTAACATCGTAATATAATTGAAACTACCTCATATTGCATAAACCCACCAGATGTATCACATATCTGACTGGATAGTCATATGTAGTGGGGGAGAAAGAGACTCTTCCCCTATACAATATCCTGTAGTCTAGAAGAATGGGAACTGAGATGTAAGGCAGGAGACATACCGGTAAGTTCTAATTTCAGTCGTTCCTCTGATTGCTATTAATATTTCTGTGCCATTTGCAACCTTTATTAACTGACATTCTACTGTAGAAGGGCAATTATTCAACCATTTCAGGGCCAATGGAACTGGGGGCGGGGAGGGAGCTAGCATCTCTGCAATGGAAATAGTGTGTGGAGGTCTATGTTTCTGCCTACCCACCAATATCTGGGAGTGGACTCTGCTGTATTCACATGGAGGAAGATATGAGAGCAGATCTGGAGGAGAGGCTGTAGCAGGTGCCAAGGCCACAAGATCAGGATGACTGATGAGGAGCAGGTAAGACTTCCCAGCCCAGCCAGGTCCCACCTTCCAGCCACTACAGGTCCCAGCAGAGACAGCCAGCCCCAGGGAAGGGCAGGAGAGTGTGCACCAGCCATTAGCGTGAGATGGGAGATTGGACAGGGCATCAGCACCTGGGTGGGAGGCAATGGCGCACAGGTTGCCAGCTGCCAAGGAGGTGAGGGGAATACACGGCACCAGGCACCAACCCCAGGAACGGCAATGGGAACTACTGGGACATACCTTCCTAGCCTGGAGCCAGCTGCCCCCTCGAGTCTCAGTAACTTCCCTTGCTCCCTCTCCTATCCATCTGGTCCCCCATTCATAGGGAGTTCAGTCCCCTGATCTATTTTACATCTAACTCAGGTTCCACAAGGTCACTGCAGGTGAAACTGGCAATAGAACTCAGGTCTCATTTATTGCCTTTGAGAAGAACCATGTCATATTATGTGCGTGTGTAATCCATGTTAACAAAGTGTGGCCCTTTGACCCCCCCTAAGGTTAGATCATATGCAGAAGTTTATGAGGCAGATAAAGATAGGCTTTTAGATCCAGAGATTCCAGTTTCAAACCTTTGTGAGGACCAAACAGCAGCATTCATTACATTTGGCAATGCTGTTTCTATTCATATTCTATTTCCAGAGCTAGGAATAGAAGCCATGAATCCTAAAATCAAATATTCCAGGGCTATTTCAACAATAGTTGTGTACCGTGTGGCAAAGTATGCATCATGGCTCACTCTTATGGGCTGGTCCTAATAGAAGATAACAGCATATTTCCCTACCAGTTACAACTGTAGATGAAGTGGAAAAGGTCTGTGATCTGAAAATCTTGGGTTCAAACCCTAATGATGGCTTAAGGGGGGTAAAAGTGTAGGTATAAGTTAGTGTGAAGACTGGAAAAATGCAACTGTTGACATGATATCATGTCATATTACAAAACATTTTATTCAGAGGCGAATTTGAATTCTCATACTTGTTTTATTATGATATTTTTAGTGGTTTACTTGGGTTAATAGGAGCTGTCCCTTTAAAAACAGGGTGGGGCACTTAATTATAGAGTGTGTTTGAAGAAAGCAGAGCAGTGTGTGGGAAATGTTGTTTATGTGCGCAGAAAGTGGAAGACCCAGCCTGTGAAAGGTCAGAACTTGATTTAATACACTTATCTTTCAACAAAGTAAACTTCATTCTCGAGGTGCAACATTAGCATTTATTAGGAGAGTGAATTTCTGAGGGCATTACTAAGGAGCCACAAAGCCTTTCACCTTGAGGGCACCACTCTGAATCCAGTTCAACTCAGTAGAGATTAAAGAAGTTGTTCCCATCCAATGGTGCTGCTCTATCAGGTAAGTTTGGTGGGTGCCAGTTCCAGCTAAGATGCCACAAACTCATCATCATGCTTTGAACTAAACTGGCAGATTCAACAGAGAGGCCAAAAACTGCATGGGCCAGGGAGAATAAAATAGCCCTGTTGCCTCTAGAGAAAGTCCCCGCAGTTCAGGGTTGAGGTACGCTGGCAGGGCCATGTGTGGGAAGCTTGCCCCATAGATAAAAAGAAGAGTACATTCATTACAGCACTCAGGCCAGTACTGTATCTTTCACCAGCACTAATTTTCTTAAGCTGAAGTTGCTGGTTATATACACCTTAGTTGCAAATGTCCCAGCAGGAGCTACACAGAACTTGGCAGCTATGACGGGGGAGCTAGTTGACTCAATTCCAAGTCATAACTTAAAGTACTGCTGAAAAATTAACAACCATGTAGTGAGTGTGAGAGGAGGCAGGAGAGTAGAGGGGAGGATGTTGCAAATTAATGAACAGGACCAAGAAAACCTCTTGAAAAAACCTACAGTAGACACTGCAGGAGGTTGTGTGGTTGATTCAGTAGTTCCTGACATTCTCTTTCAGTAGATGAACCAGCTGAAACACTGCCACAGCATGATGTGAGAGAGCACTGTGCTGATGGAGGCATTTTCAATGAGATGTAAAAGCAAGGTTCTAACTCCTTGCAGTTATTGAAGATCCCCTAGCACCTCTCCAAAGGGTATGAGAATCAACCCTATTTCATCTCAGATAAGCACATTCTGCAACCTAACTTCCCGTTCCATTTCCAACTGGATGCAATATTTTCCACCTCCTATTTTAAACTGTTGTGTAGTGTTCTTGAGCATTGATAAATGATTTCTGAATCTCAGCCTAGAGGTCACTGCATCCAGTTTTGGTTCATTTCTTAAATATTAACTACAAAGCAAATAAAAGACTAATTCTGCTTCTTCTTAATGATGTATGAAGACATCCTAGTTATTTTCTTTTTTTCCCCAATATTTCTCCTGCTTCCTTTTTTAGGTCTGACACATAAGGTATTCTCTTTGCCAAGGCCCTTAGCCAGATCTTTGGAGGACCTCAATAGTGGCACGACAAGGCTGCTACCTGTACTGCAGCTCTTTATTCCCCTGTCTTTGTGGATGGGATGCTGATCCTTATAGTCTAAGAGAAGATCTTGTCAGGGGGCTCTTGCAAACAGAGGGAACTGAGGATCTGATATTTCCAAGGCAAATAACAAGCAGAGAAACACCTTTGAGAGAGAGTCTTTATACAGCATAAAGAAAAAGTAAAGGCCAAAAGATTTTTTGTTTTTGGCTTTACAGTTCACCTTTAAATATGGCTATTTTTTAACTCCAGGAAGGGTTTGTAAAGGTGGAAGTGCTTGAGTCTGCCCTTTAGAAAATTCCCCACAGACCTAAGGAAAGGCTCATTTCTACACCCAAGTTTTTGAATCTGTTCAGAATTTCAGACCCCTTGCAAATACCTTCAGTTCACAATCTAAGTAAGGTTGTTCTCTAAATTAAGATATTTTTCTCTTGGTAGAAACTGAGGGTCCTCAGAAAATACTGCTCTTAGGAAATGCATTACATGCTGTCTGGAAAGAAGAATATTCTTGTAACACAACACTTTCAAGTCATTTTTGTCAGGGAAGGAAATTTCCTTCTAAGTCATGATGAATTCCAAGGACAACACTCGTATCAGAACACCCTTTATTTTCCAAAAGGAGAAAAATAAAATCAAAAGAACTAGGAAACAATTTAATTAAGGATTAGCAGTGGTGGGATAGGCTTCATTAGACAGGTTGAGTGTGTGATCTTTGTTCTTAACTAGCAATGTTCTTAAACACAGAGCTTTATGATTGATACCTATGCAAAGAGATTTTTCTTCAAAGCAATATTTAATGGCTCTGCCACAGAAAGGTCATAGGCTATTTGAGGATAAGCTAGATCAATCTTTAAAGGACTTAGCTGCTCAGAAAGCAGATCAACCATATTGCAAGACAGATAAGTTGTTAGAAGCCTATAAGTCTAAAGTGCATCCCTTCTTCAGAAGGCATTCTCTTAAGTCTAGATATAGTCCTTGCTTTTAATGCTCTTCTCCTTTACTGACATGGATTCATCTGACCATCCTAGAACTACACATTCAAAGTGAAGTCACAGATTTCTTCGGGCAGCAGATGATCTAACTTTTGAAGGCAGGGAGATAATTGATACAATAAAGTGTAGCAGATAATGGGTACTATAAAGAATTAATGTAGGCTGCTTTCTAGAATGCTCATTCCCTATCTCCTTGTCTACCTGAAAATAATGAACAATATCAGAATAGTTTCTCCTTATTAGACCTTCCAGCTGCATGCACTGGTGTGGTGGGAAAAAATGGGAGTTAAGATAGACTGAGGATGTAGACATTGTCCTTGGTTATGTTCCCTTTTGCCACAGCAGCACCTGAATTACTCTTTGTATATAGGATTTTTCCATTTCCCATCCAGCCCTACTCTTTTTTCTATGGTGAGAACCATCAACATTTAAAGAAGAAGATTCCAATGGCAGAATGAGTGCAAGATGACAGCTGTGATGAAAAAGTCTTTAAAATTTAATGCTTTAGGTCAGTGGTTCTCAAACTATGGAGGCATGGGAGTGTGTCTAGGGAGGTGCGAGCTGTGGGCTTTTTTTGCGGGGGGAGGGAGGGAAGGAAGAGCTCTGGCTGTCAGTCCTGGGTGTTTGGAGCTCATGCAGAAGAGCTGTGCACATCTGGGAGGCAGGGAAAAGGGGACAGCCGGAGCCCTGCCACCTGGGCTCGGGCTCTCCTCCTGCACCCTCCTTCTATTCCTCACCAGAGGCAGCCCGGACTCAGATGCTCCTCCCACCCCCCTTCTGCTCCATCCCCCAATTCCCATCTGTCAGCCCCAGGATGCAGCAGCAATGCAGAAATAAGGGTGGCAGTGGGGCGCTAAATCTGCTGTGAAAAGTGATTTTGACAAATATCACTTTTTACATTGTCTCCCTTACTTCTGTGCTGCTGCTGGCATGGCGCTGCCTTCAGAGCGGGGCACCCAGCCAGCAGCTGCTGCTCTTCGCTCTGCCTTCAGAGCTGGGTGGTGGTTTATATGCTTGGGGGAGGTGGGAGGGGGAAGACATAAACAACTACAGACACAAAGAAAGGGGTGGGCAACCAAATAAATTTGAGAACCACTGGTTTAGGTTACACTTTCTGAATATTACCAGGAAAGCACCATCGTCTTTTGCCATCCCATGAACCTCTATGACCTTCTCTGGCCTATGTTACAATACTACAACTATGTCCATATCAGTCAGCCCCGAGAGAACAGTTATCACAGGAAGGCAAGTTTTTCTTTATTCCTTGGAGAACAGTAACACCCAGAGGCCTCCAAATACAAAGCAAGAAACAGTTCCAGCCCACAAAGTCACAGGAGCATCCTTGAGCTGCATCCTTCTAAATTACCCAGGTCTTTAGTTTTAGCAAACTGGTATTAGTCAAGAGTTTAGGATAATTCATTTAGGTTCGCTACCTCTAAACTGGGTTTCTGAGCATCATATCCATCAATCTAGAAGCCCTACTGAGTATGGCTAGGATTAGCATCACATTTTTTTAGTTAGTGTCTCATTCTCTTCTGAAATCTCATTAATGAGATTGTGCTCAATGTTAAGGAAGCCTGGGCTGAGTTGGGAATACAGTAGGCAGTATATACAGCCACTGTCAGGTGAATGCTTCCTCTTGTTTCAGGCTGCCACTGGAACCATTTCCAGCAACACTGATGGACACCAGAGAAAGCCCTGGCTGGTTCCCCTCAGATGGAAGAAAATGGTAGGTCAATAAGGGGTCTTTGCAGGAAGCAGAATAAAAAAGAAAATGGAGAAATTTGGAAAACTTCCTGCCCCTCCCCAACAAAATCAATTCAAGTTTAAATATTGTGTAACTGCAACCTGGGTTTACACTGCAATTTTCAAACAAACAGTAGGGAGCAAGCGGGGGAGAATAGGGGCAAACAGCATTGCCTCTCAGAATTTGCTGATAAGTAGGGTCTGCTGGGAAAGGAAGCAGCACACCTCACTATGACATAGTCCTGTATGAGCCAGTCTAAATAGATAAATATCAGAGAAACCCATCCAACCTTGAAGTGGAATCTGCCGCTCGCAATTGTTACTCTTTAACTGGGACCTAGGGGTCTTGGTCATGTTTATATATGTGTAATCTTTCCCCTGTTGCAGTTGCTGTCAGATTGTTTCCTCCAGCTACAGACTAAGTGTTGCTGAACATGAGAGCAGACAGAATAGCACAGTGAAGAGCTGCTGCTTTTGTCACTGGCAAGGGAATTAATTTCAGCCTGAATATCATCTTGCTGATTAACAGGCCTAATAGGAAAACTCAAGTTAAACTACATATAATGCTGATCTAACATTTCTGGAACCCTGTTCTTTTACACGACAATAGAAAGGGGGTAAAATATTTGTCCTCTTTTTAAAAGTCTCTATAAAGATCCACATCAAATGAAAATAATCAGATTCATAAGGCCCTTATTCATATTGAGCAGCAGTCCCTAGTCAGGTGACTGAATTCTACATGAGTATAGATTGCAGAATCAGACTTATCTTGGGAAACCAGTTAATCCCTGGGTGGATGTGACTAATTTCCTGTGGTATTTTTTTACTCCTTTGGGGGTGCGGAGGTGAGAGCACCAAAATAGCAGGGCGAAGAGTCTAGGCAGGAGGTAGGGCTGTTTTGGGACTAAGAATAGGTTCCAACTTGTCCCACCTCCTTGATGGGAACTCCTCCCCCCACTTCCACCTATCATTCTGGAAGCAGCAGGGATCAGGTAGCACAGCAGCAGCAGCAAAGGTGAGTGGTTAGGAGTTTTATAGCTTTTGGTTCCTCCATACAAGTAAACAAGTGGCCAGACGATCAATGGATTTGGGCAGCAAGCATAAGCTGCTTTCGCTGCTAAAACTGCCCTTTTTTGGTACTCAGTGTGGGAATGGAGGCAAGGATTTCTATTGGAAAGGGAAGGACAGGGGAGGGCCTGGATGCTGATGGGGCATGGAACTCACTCTGGAGATGAGGTTGGAGATAGGAAGGGAAGAGGCATTCAGGAGAAGAAGACCTAGCCTCATTGCCTTAAGGGTTAGTTCATCCCACGTTACACTTCCTTCATCTAACTACCATTCAAACAGCTTGTCATATTGCTTTCCAAATTTCTAACTCAACTAACTCAACCCAATTTAATGTATCATTTCTCCTACATTAAACCCTTCACCTCATCCCATGATTTTTCTGCTCTCAGTAGTGAGGTAGGGATACCTACTGGAGATTTGCCTACAAGTGTCGCAGAAATTGGTCCACTCTTGTACTTCTAATCCCTAGGGAAATTAGGAATTTAATTGCATGTGCAGGCCCATGATCTTTTCTGAGAAGAGGGTCAGGAAGCAGAAGCATGGCCACTCAGAAAAAGTATATAGAAGTTGAACAGTGTCCATGCTGTCCCCTTTCCTAAAGATGATAACTCATCTCAGCTTCAGCAGCATTGAACAACTCACTGTGAGGTATCCAAAAAGGGAGAGCTTGCTTCCTGGCTGCTTTTCTCTAGGGCTTCACAGTTCCTCTGGCTTCTCAGAGGTCATGTTTTAGGAGGCTATAAGGGAATGATGAAGCTCATTTCCTAGCTCACACACTCTTTTTAGAGGCTCCCATGTCTCCGAGATACGCTGATACCATATGGAAAACTTTGAAAAACATTCTGTTAGAGAAAATGTGGGTCATACAACACATTCTCTGTATTTCTTTTGTTTTGGGCTTTTTAAATAATTGGTAGGGCCATTTAAATCAAAGTAAGCTCCTCATTCCTGATAATGTTGCTCTCTGCCTGACCCTCACAGTGGTCAGGCCCAATAATGGACCAACGTGGAACATCTTTTAACATTTTATTTTCTGAAATATTTGTTGGACCTGAGCCCTGGAGTTCACCCATTGTTACAGGTAACAAGTTACAATTACATCCCATGAACTATTCTCCCCACATTCATGGAGCTGTCAAGAGTTAATTTATTTGATTGTCTTCTGTCAGGATTACATCAGGAGTCTGAGACCCAGCTGTACATTGTCCAATAATCTTGTGTTGCTTTCTGTTTTTTCCTCCACAAGTGTTAAAAAGTGGTTTGCTTTCCATGCCTTAGAAATGGGTAAAGTCCCAGAATGGGGTCTAAGGAGCTGGATGTACACAATACCAGAAAACCCATGCCAAGATTAAACATTGTGGGCCAGCTCCGCAGCTGGTATAAATCAGCGCTATTCCACTGAAGTCAACAGAACAACACCAGTTGTACCAGCGGAGGATTTGGCACTGAATTCAGTATATTCTCTGTATGTTTGGTAAAGGAAGAGAGCCTGCAGGTGGGGTGAGTTGGGGGGATGGGTGGTGGAGATGAGAGAGCCAGGATATGCAGTACAGTCAGTCAAACAAGCATCCATAAGAAGCCTATGCACTCCTCCTCTGTAATGTACCCAGTTGGAATTCCTGATATCCCAACATGAACTCTTTGTGTTCCCAGGTGTACAGTGTACTCAAAGACAATAGTACTCACCCTACTACCACAATTATAAAATCTAGTAAATTCCAGCCATTGCGGAGGTAAGCGTTGGGGTGAAAGAGAAGTCCATATGCTATTACTTTTAAAAATGCTTCCACTGTAAAAATTATGAGAAAGAGATATTCCACTCGTTCCTGGAGAGAAGACAAAAGAAAAAAGAAAGACAACAATTAGCTCAGTGCTGAAAAACAATGGGTAAGAATCTGTTTACCTTTTTTACATTTTATCTATGCAGCTTTCTAGTCACTGGCCCACCAGAGCCACTTGGGAATATCCAGTGTTAAACCCCATTACTTGCCAATGAGCTTTCCCTCTCCAAATTGTTATTTCTGTGGCTAGCTTGATGGGCTAGCAGCAGTGCAGTGTGGTTAGGATGCGAATTTCATGTTCCTTGACTTGTCAGGAACTGTAAACGCTGCAGAGACAGAATGCTCAGTGCCAGTGTCGGGAGGCATCACTCTCTAGAACATCTCTACCTCGATATAACGGTGTTCTCGGGAGCCAAAAAATCTTACCACGTTATAGGTGAAACCACGTTATATTGAACTTGCTTTGATTCACCAGCGTGCACAGCCCCGCCCCCCAGAGTGCTGCTTTACCGCATTATATCCGAATTCATGTTATATCGGGTCACGTTATATCGATGTAGCAGTGTATCTTGTTCTCGGGAGGATGTATTGAGAGGCACTGACAGGCTCCAGAGTGAGCTGTGTCCAACCCTCTTGGAGGGGGAAGGTGGCTGGATTTGAGGCTTTGTGGAAAGAAGAGGGAAGAAGAGTGGCCCTGCTGAGACACACACATCACCTAAAGAAAAACTGTCATTCTTTTCACTTGTCTTGTGAGATTGCTTCCTGCATTGTTGGGGGAAAAACTGGTGTAGGAACGTGATAAATGATTTACAGTTCATATGGATTCATTAGCACTCAGTGCATAGTCACCATCATTTTAGTGATTTCATCAGAATATTCACAGGTGCAACTTGTGAAATGCAATCCAGAGTTTGGTACACGCAAAGGAAGTCATCTGCAGTGACAATATAGTCTAATTCAGCAGGGAGGCTTTAGGAGTCCGAATATGGGTTTAACCTCTCTCTTAACTTTGGATTTCCTATTCCCAGGATGGAGGCAGAGCCGTAGCACTGCTAAAGTGACAGTGACCCCAGTCCTCCTCACTCACTTCCTAGCCAAGGCACTGAGAGCAGCCTTAGAAGATAATTAGCACTGTCCCAGGATCAGAGCAGTCATGTAGGTATCTACACTGAATCTGGGAGAGAGCCTGGGTCCACAGACATGCTAGCAAGGCTCATACTAGCCTACTAAAGACAGCTGTGTGACAGTGCCTTGATGTTGTTGCTGAGGCTGGAGCTCAGATTCTGAAGCCTCATCCTAGATTTCAGAGCCTAAGCTACAGTATCTACACAGCTACTTTTGGCATGCTAGTATGAGCCCTGCCAACACAGGTCTGTGGGCCCAGGCTGGGAGACTCGTTCTCAGATGCTGTGTCGACATGCCCCTGGACTCAAAGGGAAACGATAGGTGTAGTCCTCAGAGCTACCAAGATTATATCTACCAAGTCTCCCTCATTGGAGAGAGTCTTATTTTGGATTAATTTTAACTGAAGCCTCTCTCTTTGGTAAGGAAAGATGTTGCTGCGTGTGCTTCAAAGAAGAATGTACAAGCCTCATCCTCACAATCATTTGGAAATCTCATTCATTTAAATGATTACAGCTGGGACACATTGCAAAGTAGGCCCCTAACAATCCCATGAGCTGCTTGGTTGAGATGAAAGTCTGAGATGCAACGTTCAGCCTTGCAAAATTCTCTAGAAAATTTACTAACACAGGTACAAAAACGACTCCTTCAATCCACCATTATGCTAATAAAAATATCAAATTATTTTTTACTTGCCTACCAAAAAAGTTAGTTACCCTGGAGAGAAGGCAAAGCTGCATGGCTGCAGTGGATGACAGAAGGTGACCAGGCCCCTGAGTAGGTTAAACTACATATTTTGTTAAAGAGAGTCACATTTGAAAATTCAGGCTGTCTCTAGAACACCCTTTCTCAAATGCGGCCACCAGGGGGTTTCCCTGCGGCCATGTCAGTTTCCTGGAGGGCGGGGGGGGGGGAGCATCAGCCCCTCCCCTTCGTCCCTGTTGCTCCTGCATGTGCCGTCTCTCTGGAGACACAGGTGGGGCACAAAACACTTAAGGAGCAAGGTGAGGAGGCAAGGATGGGGTGAGAAGGTGAGTGGCGAGGTGAGCATTGGGCGAGGGGGCCTGTCAGGGGAGTGAGGAGGCGAGCGGCAAGCCAGCAGCAGGGTGAGGAGGCAGGCGGGGTGTATGTGTGGCTGCAAGCGGGGGAGTTAGGAGGTGTGTGTGAAGAGGCAAGCGGTGAGGTGCGCAGCAGGTGTGGGGGTGAGGAAGCGAGCAGTGAGGTGCGTGGGGGGGGTGAGGAGGCAAGAGGCGAGTGGCAGGGGGGCCCTGGTGGAGGGGTAAGGAGGCGAGCGGCTAGCCAGCAGCAGGGTGAGGCGGGCATGTGAGGGTCTGGCTGCAAGCAGGGGAGTGAGGAGGCGAGCGGGGGTGGGGTGAGGAGGCGAGAGGCGAGCGGCGGGGGAGTGGGGGCCCTGGCGGAGGAGTAAGAAGGTGAGTGGCAAGCCAGCAGCTGGGTGACGAGGCGGGTAGTGGGGTCTGGCTGTGAGCGGAGGAGTGAGGAGGTGAGTGGTGAGCCACTAGCAAGTGAGAGTTCTCGCAGAGGGCAGGGAGGTGTCTGTGGCAGGGGAGTGAGGAAGCGAGCGGTGGGTGGGGGAGTGAGGAGGGACACAGGAGGTGAGCGGGGGGTGAGGAGGTGAGCAGCGCGCACATGGGCGCCGGGTGGAGCCCCACTTTGGGGAGGATAGCCCCTGACTCCACCCCTTCTGCCCACACTGCCCCCGGCAGCTGGAGCCCCGAGACCCCCTGCGCTGGGAGCCACAAGCCCCACACCTGGAGAACCCCCAAGACCCCCCCCCCCCCCCGATCTGCCTGGAGGAGCTCCGGGCCGGCTGAAGCCCTGAGCCCCACCACCTGCCCGGAGGAGCCCCTGGCCAGCCACAGCCGTGCGTCCCCTCCCCAGACCCAAGCCACCCAGATATGTTTTTCATTATTATTTGGACTTCTATTATGTCAAAGCATTTTTAAATTTACTTCAGAATTGTTATACAGACAACTTTTACTAAAAAAGCAAAAGAAACAATAAAAAAGACAAGAACATGCGAAGCACCTTATTTGTGTTTCTATTCTGTTAGGTCCAGTAGAGATAACTGTGCATGATTTTTATTATTGAGTCTGCAAAAAAACCCCAAAAGCTTACATAAATAAATTACAATGATTTGGATGTATATATATGCATATTACTTTATTAACTTTAGGAAAAATAAATAATTTTAGAAAAAAGTGTCAGTGCGGTCACCAGCAAGAGTTAGTGGCCACAGTCTGAGGCCACTAAAAAATTAGTTGTGAGAACCCCTGCTCTAGAGAAAACACAAATAAACTAAACTAAACTTTTGGCTCAAGTAGATCCTGCAGTCTGACCAGTGAAATAATTCAGTGAGTCACTGCCTGATTTTGCATCTCTGTTTCAGAATATAATTGGCCAATTCTCCCTGCCTGCTACTCCGCTGAATGCATGCATCACTGCTTCTCTTTGGTGGATCACAGCATTAAAAGAAGTCATTACAACATCTGACCCAGACACACTCCTGAACCTCTAAGATTAACGTTCAACTCTAGATTGTTAACAGTAACACAGTGGCTAGCAAAGCACCTGATACTCTAGTGGATGACCAAGAACCACATTATCCAGTTCATCTGCACATTTACATTAACACACTATTGTACATGCCTCAGAAATCTGTTTTACAGTAGCATACAAGCCTTTGTGCTTAAAAAGGCTGTCATTTTCCATTAGATAATGCTATCTTAGCATTGCAGTATGCCCTGCACTTAATACAGGGGATAACTAGCGAAATTACACATATATTAGGTAAATGTTACTTAGCCTATGTCTACACTACGCACCTTTTAGTGACACAGCTGTGCCATTAAAAGGTGCACAGTGTAGCCGGTCTTTGTCGGTGGAATAAATACACCCCCAACAAGAGGCAGTAGCTTTGTCAGCAGGAGAGCTCTGTCCTTTTCATTGGTAAAACTTTTGTCGTTCAGGGGTGCAAAAAAAAAACCCCTCGAACAACAAAAGTTTTACCAACGAAAGTACAGTGTGGACAAAGCCTAAGTTACCCGATGCAATTGTAAATTACAGTGGTCACCATTAACCTTCACACACAGAGATATCCAAGACATTTCAGTTTACAGCTACAATACCAATACTGGTAACTGTTTACAAATGTTGACTTTTTATAAGGTGACCACTCTACCTCCAACCTCACATTACTTATTGTTACTCAAAGAAATTAGCATGCAAGAGTAAATAGCCAACTGCCTGGCCACTGGCTTGGCAACAGATAAGAGCTCTGAAATGGTAAAAGGCTTGCTGATTCCTGAAATAGTCTTATTTAATGTCCCTGGTCTTCCCCCAATTCCCTGGAGCTGAGTGGCTACTTGCTGTGCAAACAGTAGAAAAACAAACATTGACGATTAAGTTCCATGTGCACATTTGTAAAGTAAGTGTAAGCGGAGCTGTCAGAGGACCTCTAATAAAAATCAATGTGTGATGGGAAGTCTTTATGCAGCGCCTTTTGATTACCACGCGCCTTTGTGCTGCCACATGCCTTTATCAGCATGGCATGAGGCCAGGCTACATCCTGCTCAGCAGGCAGCTAGCCTGTGTTAACTCCGCGGTGAGGAGACAATGCCCTAGCTAAGAAAAAGTCTGTGGGAATACAAGAGGAACACAGAAATGGGCTCAGCTGGGGAACAATGTGATGGGAATTAGGCATGGCAGTGCTGCAATTGGGACTGAACTGGCCTTGCTAGGGATGAACAAACATCTTTAAAATGGAAAGGGAGAGACTTCTCTTACTGCATCCCATTCCATTAAGGGCCTCTCTCTATGCCTCACTGAAAGGGTTTCCATAGCCATAAGCAAGCCCTGCATAGATAGATCCGCCCTTTTGTTCCACCCCCATGGATCACCAGTAGGGTTTGAGACCACAGTCCTCAGATTGCTTTCTGAGGGGCTCCATGTGCAAATGGAGCCCAGCTATTTTGGTGGTGTTATTCCTTGTGATTGGGCCAACTAGTAGGTGGATCTGTGGATTGAGGTGGTGGTGTACTCAGAACAGTTTTTAGTGGCCTGGTGCCCATCTCACACAAACCAGCCCCAAAACTGATACCAGCTAACATGCTGATTGGCAGCCTTAGTTGAGAGGGCAAAGTTTCAATGTACACAGAGACTAAACTGCCCTTTCATTAGTAGAAGTCAAACTTGAAGCAGAGTGCCATGGCGACATGTGGCAACATGGAGCCCATCCCAATGCCCTCTGAATTCAGATTTTTTTTTTTTTTTTTTTTTTTACAACTCCGCTCCAGAGCCAAAATTTAAAGAATTAACAAATTTCATTTGGTCAGGGTTAAGGCCCTCAGATCTTTTTGCCTCCTAAAGATGCCTATGGAATTATAGACTCATGTTCTGTTATTGTAATATGGCTGTTTGCTGAACCATGTTGCTGAGTAATAATCTGCCAAGGTATTATATATGTCTGTTTGCGCGCACGCGCACACACACACTTCTTTACAATGTTCTAGTTAAAGCTGAAAGATCCATAAAAAACAAAACACTGTAAAATCCTCTGCAATGAACATAAGATACCAAACACTGCTGAGCAGAACAGAGACTTTATTACCCTCTCCATTTAAACTAATGATTTTAGGAACCAAAACCAAAGGAAAAAATATTGCCCAGTTTTAAATGTGCAGCTACTTTGAGACTATTTCAAGAGGCCACTTTTCATCCATAAGTTAGTTCTGCTTGGAACTGAGAAGGATTTTTGTTTTTAAAATCATTGATTTATGTTCACTTCTTTTCTAAACCATAAACCTCAGCAGCTCTGCACTAAAAAGGCAGTGTGGTTTATTGGTTAGAAGACATGCCTAGGATTCAGGATTGGAGGGGGGTCCAGTCCCGGCTCTGATGCTGACCTGCTTCATGAGTTTAGGGAAGGGGAGAATACCTATTGTACTTGACAATCATGGAGCTTAATTTGTCATGAAAGAGGTGCCGGGGCTCAAGGAATTTTTTTACTTCATAACTGATGCAGCAAGCCCAGAGGTGCTGGGGCTATGAACTGCCAAGCCTAGAGATAATGGGGCTCAGCCCTGGCAAGCCCCAGCACAAATTAAGCACTGGGCTTAATCAACTCATGGCGATAAAGTGCTTTGCCATAATTGGATGGATGAACCTTAGATAATTTTCAGGTTTAAGTGCCATTACTGGGTGAGCATCCAAAGTGACGCTTTATCTTTGCTCTAACAGAGCTCAATAGTATAATTTAGTGCCAGATTAACCCTGGGGTTCCAGGATCCAGAGGATGTAGAAGTGCAAGATACCCTGCATTTCCACTCTTTTGGGAAGCCCAGGACCAGTTGGCACCACCCTAAAAGATGTCAGCCCACAGAAAGTGATTCATTTCCTCTCCTGGGCAGTCTCTGTTGGCAGGGATCTTATGCAGCTCCAACCTGAGTTTAAATATGTCCTCTCCCAGTAGAGTTCCAGGATACTGTTGCTGCCCTGGGGTTGAATGCCCTTTCCAGCTCAATGACCCTCTGGGCTGAAAGGGGGTGCAAACTGGATTCTCTTGTCACCTTCAGAGTTAATCCAGTCCAGAATGATAAGACAAAACACAATGGCAGATTCAAAGCGAAGTTGGAGATACAATACAGTCAAGAAAAAAGACAAAAGATACCATATGTTTTCAGCTGTCATTGAGAAATGTATTCAGTGTCTATGAGGCTGGAATGCAGGCTGCATGTTGCAGATGGAGGGAATTGCAGAGCAGAAGGCTTTTGCTTGGCTAGTGGCAAGGCTGTGGCGCAACAGAGAAAAGGCCAGGCAAAATGTCGGGAGCGAGTGGGGAAGGGAATAAAGAGAGAAATGTTGACTTGAGCTGGTTGGAATAAATCTCCGGAGCACGTACCAATGTTCTGTGGCTGGTTATTACAGACACTGGACACAAGCATCAGCTAGAGTAGCTGACATTTTAGTCAAAGCTTCATTTCACCAGAATTTACATTACAGAGAAATAGATCACACATTTGCTTACTCTTAATAAAGACATAAGCTTTAACCTATTGTTAACACTAACATCTGTTTCCAAAGGATTTTGGAATTATTACATTAACACCAGAAACCTCTAATCCCATTTTTTCATTGCTGAAGATGTCTCTGTGTTGTCTATAATTCCTACTGATGTCCTGGGGTAATGGTGGGAGTTTGAAAACATCAAGTTCATGCAAGCAACTCTGAGTGAACAGGCATAGCGTTCTGGGGCTTTTTTCCATTGGGAGTTAAGTTAACCCAGCACTACTTTTGAGGAGCTGACCAGAACTGTGCTACTTTCCCATCTCTTTCTTCCAACATCCTCCTTCCCATCTCACACATGCCACACAGCATTATTAGTTTTTAATATTTCTATTGCAGTAGTTACTAAAGGCTTCAATCAGGACCAGGTCCTCACTGTGCTAGGTGCTGTACTGTCCCTGTCCCAAACAAACAGTTAACAATCTAAGAAATTTAAACATTACAAGTGTAACCCTTCTGCCAGGTGGAGTCAGCAGCACCTAGGGGTTACTCTTAAAAATACAAAACAGAACTGGCTCAAGTCCCCACCCAGTAATCTGGGAAAACCCTACCATCATCCCTAGAGGCAATACTCCCTGTCTTACAAGCACTGAATCTGTGTATAACAAAAAAGAACTTTTATTAAAAGGGAGAGGGAACCAAGCATTAATTTTTGACACCACCACAACCACATTCAAAAGCATGTGATCATAAGCAACCCGACCTCACAGTGCATTGGGCAGTGTCCTTTGCCTCAGTTTCCCATCTTGCAGTGGGAAAGTTCGATGAATGTCCCTTTAACACATCACTCCTCTCTCCCTCTGCTGCAATCCACACAGAGCTGGCTGTCTTTGGGTAGCAAAGACCCAGAATTCAGAGATGTGTTCACAAGATTCTCCTCCCACCCCTGAGGGCATCAAGTAATCCCTCTGCTGCTGCCACTGTTTGTCTGCTACCACTCTCTGCTGCCATCAGCCACCTCTGCTTGCTGCTCCTACAACATCACGTTCTGAGGTTCTGCCACTTAACTCAGCTCCTAGTGATTTCAGCAAGTAGTGGGGAATCTCACAGCCAGTGCAGTCTTTGTGTTGTCTTTCACTGTCCCCACACAAGGCCTAAGCCTTAGCTCCTAGACCTGCTCAGAAGCTACATCAGCTCTAGGAATCACCAACTAGAAACAAGGACTCTCTATTGAGTCTAATTAGCTCTTAGTTAAACACTGAAGAGGAGGTGTTCAAATAGTGTCTAGGACTCTTTGGGAAGAGCCCACACCACCAGATAGGGATAGGGACACCCACTCCCACCCACTCATCTTCACTAGGATTTGGCATTCCTACCCCCTGCTTAGCAAGCAAGATTTTATTTAGGTTGGGTGACCCCTTCAATCAGCGCATGCTAAGCATACTCGTACAATAAGGATAACATTTCATTACCACTGCATTTGAATACTAGAGTGATTTGTAACCCCAAACCAGCCAACATTCATCATTTTGGCAAAGCAGCTCCACCATGCTGTGCACCTAGGCAAAGTGGGCATGTCTATGCAAACAGGGTCTGCTCTTGTAGTCTTCCCCCAGCTCATCACTAGATGTCAGGGGAGATCTTGTTCAGATCCTGCTTACACTAGGCTTTCTCAACTTTTCCCTCTCTCTCCAATACTCCAGTCCTCAACTATGGCATTTCAAAAACTATTTCTCATACAAGGGTTCTAAGTTATAAACAGGAGGTCCTGCCCAGGGATGGCCTTTAAAAACCTGCCAGCTTAACCTTAGAGATCAGTTTTTGTCAGTATCTGCATTATTTCCTTGCACTTCCTTAAATGTACAATAGGAAATACCTTGCATGCTGCAAATGCTTTGTTATATAGGGCAGACAGTAATGTTTGAAGGACCACTGCTTTTATGGCACTAATTTATACACAGGTTCAGAAAGATGCCAGGCAGATACCATAGGCTCTGTGCACTAAGAGAAGCAGCCTTTTGCTGACCGGAAGGAAGGGAATATAAATTTAACATTGGAAAAGGAGGACAAGGAAACTGAGTGAAAGGATCTGTGTTTCTGGATTACAGATTATCATCAGATCTGAGATATGAATATCCGCTCTATGTGAATAGCTGGCCTAAAGCTGCAGTGAATAACTCTGACCTTTGATGCAACAGAACCAGATGTGTGCACTTACAGGATCAACTCAATAAAACATATGTTAAGACAGGTTTGTTAATGTTGGATTACTTCCAAAACATACTATGTTGCTAAAGAGACATTTTCAGTTAAGTATACATGAGTGTAGTAGACAAGTATGCGAGAGAATAAAACTATCAAAAAACCAAATAGGCTTTTTTTCTCATGCAGCATTATCACTGCAGAAAATGGTGAACCTTTTCTCTTTATTTAGCAGAGAGAGGGCTCGTAAAATGCTTGGCTGTTGAGAATTACTCCATTCACTTTTTTTTCTGGTTCTGAAACAGCACACACTGTACCTTCTTATACCTGTTCCCCAGTCAAGGTCTCAGAAACCCAGTGCTAGAACACTAGCTAATTTTATCCTGCATAACCTGACAGGGGCAAAATATACAAAGAGAAAGCAGTGGATGGACAGCATGCAACAAATCTTGAGTAATCGGGGCGCTAAGCAGGAGAGGTCAGAATTGTTTAGCAAAGGTTTTCAAAAGTGCTCAGCATTGGCCTAACTCCACTGAAATGGGTGTTTTATCACAGGCTTCACTGGGAACAGAAAGCTCAACACTGAGAGCTTTTGACATTCTCACTCTAAAGAATTAGGGCCTGATCCTGCAATTGACCATTCCATGGAAATACTATAATCAGTGGGTACTTAAAAAATGCTTAGAATCACAGATTAGTTTAGGTGCATCAGAGTAGATGGATGAACAAACAGATGTGTTCTACATGTAGAATTCCCTTTGCTTTCAACATGGCGATTTCATACATCAAGTGCTTGTGAGAGCCAACTTTTAGTTATTTAAAATGATTAATATCCTGCCCTTGGTCCACCTGTGTACCTCCCATGGCTATAGAAAGAAAGCAAGGTATCAGTCATTGCAGCCAGTCCTATAAGTGCTCTGCACTCAGAGCTCCCACTAAAGCCCTTGTGAGTTTCATAGAGCCCTGGCCCAGTCTGATCCCAAGCCTTTTCTCTAGGGTGCTTTCTGAAGAAGCAGCCTAAGGGTTGGGAGGAGTTATTTTTGGGTTCACTAGGGATTACATTTTGTGGCAGAATCTGATTGTAAATGCAAGGGCAATTTACAAGGTGCATAAAGGGCCCAATTCTTCATTCCTTTGCATCTTGTGTAATGATGTAGGTTGACTTTCAGCGGCATTTGTGCTCCTAATTCACTGAGGTAAATATGAAAATCCCACCTTTGAACCAAAGTGTAAGTCATTATCATTCTGAGATGGTAACATTTTTCACCCACTTTGCATTGGTGTAACAAGTACACAAGGTTTGGGGCAATGGAGAGACAGACCCAAGCAATTCAATTTGTTTTATAGATGATTGTGAATTGAAGTTTTGGAAGGGGTGCCCATGACATACTATTACTTGCATATTTTATAAATCTAAATAAGTTCATCAGTTTTTAAAGAGACGTTATTTGGGGCACAAGAGCAAACTATCCCAATGTGTAGGAAAGATAGGAAGTATGGTAAATGATCACCCAGGTTTAACTAGGAGATCTTCAATGACCTGAAACAAAAAAAGAGTCAGACAGAAAGTGGAAAGTAGGTCAAAGTGTGAAGGATGAAGATTAAAAAAAACCCCAACAACACAAGCATGTAGGGACAAAATTAGAAAGCCCAAGGCACAAAACGAGTTTGAACTAGCTAGGGACATTTTACAAATACATTAGAAGCAAAAGGAAGACCAAGGACAGGGTAGGCCCATTACTCAATGAGGAGGGAAAGACAATAACAGAGAATACAGCAATGGCTGAAGTGTTAAATGCCTTTTTAGTTTCAGTTTTCACCAAAAAGTTTAGCAGTGATCAGATAACTAAAATAGTGAACATCTGTGTAAGTGGGATGGGAACGTTAGTGTAAATGGGGTGAATGGGGGGGGAAGGGAAGGCTAACACAGAACAAAAAGAACAAGTTAAGAATTACTTAAATTAGATAGCTTCAAGCCAGCAAGGCCTGACGAAATACACCACAGAATATTTAAGGAACTGGCTGAAGAGATCTGAATCATTAGCAATTATCTTTGAAAACTCATGGAGGACAGGAGAGATCCCAGAGGACTGGAAAAGGGCAAACATAGGACCTATCTATAAAAAGGGAAATAAGGACAACCCAGGAAATTATAGACCAGTCAGTTTAACTTCAGTACCAGAAAGATAATGGAGCAAATAATCAATCAATTTGTAAGCACCTAGAAGATAAGAAGGTGATAAGTAACAGTCAACATGGATTTGTTGAGAACAAATCATGTCAAACCAACCTAATATCCTTCTTTGACAGGATAACAAGCCTTGTGGATGGGAGAAGCAGTACATGTCATGTATCTCAACATTAGTAAAGCTTTGATAGTGTCTCACATGACATTCTCATGAACAAATTAGGGAAATATAGCCTAGATGAACCTACTATAAGGTGGGTGCACAACTGGTTTGAAAACCATACTCAGAAAGTAGTTACCAATGGTCCACAATCAAGCTGGAAGGACATATCAAATGGGGTCCTGCAGGGACCTGTTCTGGGTCTGGTTCTATTCAATATCTTCATAAATGATTTGGATAATGGCATAGAAAGTACACTTATATAGTTTGAGAACAATACCATGTTGAGAGGGGTTGCAAGTGCTTTGGAGGACAGGATTAGAATTCAAAATGATCTTGACAAACTGGAGAAATTGTCTGAAATAAACAGGATGAAATTCAATCAGGACAAATGCAAAGTACTCCACTTAGGAAGGAACAATCAATTGCATAAATACAAAATGGGAAATGACTGCCTAGGAAGGAGCACTCCGGAAAGGGATCAGGGGGTCATAGTGCATCACAAACTAAATAGTTTTCAACACTGTTGCAAAAAAAACCCCAAAAACCAAAAAAACCAAGAAGCAATAATCATTCTGGGATGTTAGCTGGAGTGTTGTAAGCAAGCCATAAATAGTAATTTTTCCACTCGACTCAGCACTGATAAGGCATCAACTGGAGTACTGTGTCCAGTTCTGGGTACCATATTTCAGGAAAGATGTTGACAAATTGGAGATAGTCCAGAAGAGAGCAACAAAAATGATTAAAGGTCTAGAAAACATGACCTATAAGGAAAGATTGAAAAAAAACTCAGTTTGTTTAGTCTGGAGAAGAGAAGATTGAGGGGGGATATGATAGCAGCCTTCAAGTACGTAAAAGGTTGTTATGAAAAGAAGGGTGATAAATTGTTCTCCTTAACCACTGAAAACAGGACAAGAAGTAAAGGGCTTAAATTGCAGGAAGGGAGATTTAGGTTAGATATTAGGAAGTTTTTCCTAACTGTAAAGGTACTGTAACAAGTTACCTAGGGATATCATTGGAAGTTTTTAAGAAAGGTTAGGCAAACACCTGTCAGGGATGGTCTAGATCAGGGGTCGGCAACGATCGGCACGTGGCTCGTCAGGGTAAGCACCCTGGCGGGCCGGGCCAGTTTATTTACCTGCTGACGCGGCAGGTTCGGCCGATTGCGGCCCCCACTGGCCGCGGTTTGCCGTCCCGGGCCAATGGGGGTGGTGGGAAGCTGCGGCCAGCACATCCCTCGCCCGTGCCGCTTCCCGCCGCCCCCATTGGCCCGGGACGGCGAACCGCAGCCAGTAGGGGCCGCGATCGGCCGAACCTGCCGCATCAGCAGGTAAATAAAACTGGCCCGGCCCGCTAGGGTGCTTACCCTAGCGTGCCAAACGTTGCCGACCCCTGGTCTAGATAATACTTAGTCCTGCCTCAATGCAGGGGACTGGACTAGATGACCTCTGCAAATCCCTTCCAGTCCTACATTTCTATGATTTAACCATTAATAGACTCTAAAGAGCCATAGTTTTTCTTTTAAATCACCCATCAAAGGCCCTTCATGGTGGTGGCCTTGTTCTTCTAACCAAGGATGGCTAGACATACTCTATTACCCAACAATACTATTGCTGAGTCAACCAAAGTAGGTTGCTTGTTGCTCAGAAGTGACATCTGGAGCGCCTTCCCCCCCATTATTCTCCCCAGAAGTTCAGGACCTGAATTTAAATGCATTCTCATTTAGACAGCTAGATGGCTTACTCTTTCATCACTTCAGATGGTCGATTTTATCACTTGCTCTCTGATCATTGAGCTTAAAATCAAGATCTGGGGAAGTGTGGTACACTGGGTAGGGAAGAGAATGGAAAGTCAGGCCTCACCTTCTATTCCCAGCTCTGCCACTGACTTACTGTGTGATCATATCAGGGCATCTCGCAGATTGAGCCATTGCTATCCTTGTTTCCTAAAAGAACTCATGTCTCAATGTGTGCGCCAATGATGTTACTTCAATCACAGCTATGGTATAGTGCATTAATTATAGCATTCAACTTGGAGAATATAAAACTATTATGTTTCTATTCTATTTAGGTTCTTATTATAAGCTCATCACTGAGGTATCTGAGCATCTAGGTATTATTTCAATATAGCTGGGACAAGGAGGCTGTGTTTGGGTCCTGATTCAGATTAGCTATAGGCTAGTGATGTGGTTTGGGTTGGGGGACTAATCAGGTCTAGGAATTGAGTTTGGGGTCAAATTAGATAGTGCCTATATTGCATCAATTATTCTTCCCAGACTTCAGTTCCCAAACAGTGGAAGTCCTATAAGTTCAGAGGATCTTTCAAGATTTCTCCTATTTTGGACTAAAACTTGGCAATAATGGCCATTCTCTAGATTCTGGCTATATATGAGCTAATGGCAGAAAATAGGTCCCTTCTGGGGTTTTTTGGACAGGCTGGGATCTGGAGATTCAAATCCAAACCTCTAAAATACAAAGAAATTCAGATTCTACTTTCTAGTTTCAAGTTCATTATTTCATTAAACCAAAAGTAACGGCTATGCTATATTCTTATCACACTGATCTGACTTTCCCCTCTTCCCACATTGTTCAGGCTGGAAGTCCCCCGTGAAGAGGGCCGGCCTTAGGCCTCTAATCATTTAAATCCTCAACATAAGGATTAAGTTGTTCATTGGCCTCGTGCTGTTTTTGTGACAAGGGGAGATTTCAAGCGTGGAATTTTTTTGCAGGTTTCCCTTAGCTGGTTTCAGACACAGATGCAGTCCAGAAAATTCTCCCAAGGTTAGAACAGCCATTTGTGGTGCTATCCTCAATTGCCTAAGGCACCAACCAATGATTAAGGACAGAATACCAGAAGCATCCATTTAAATCAAAGTGGCTTCAGTATGACAGCTACATCTAATAGATCATCATGGAGCGTATCATGTCTCATTTGGCTCCCTAAATTACTCATATGAATTACACATTGGCTGCTCATCACACTCAGGTGTTTGGATTCATTCACAAGCTCAAATGAGATATAGGAATCCATATGCCATAAAACATTTCAGAGCTCCATTTTATTAACAACACTTTATTATTATTTAAACAATCCCATGCAGCCTAACCCTTTTGAACTTGAAAACATGTTGGTGTTAAATTGTCGAACATTTCCCTGTCCAGGAAGAACAATGAATACACTATGCATGGGAGGGAAATTTTTGAATAACCCATAATGGTAATGCCCCATAGAGGTTTCTAGCAGTGCTCCCAGGGCCAGCTCCAGGCACCAGCTTACCAAGCAGGTGCTTGGGGCGGCCACTTCGGAGAGGGGTGGCGTGTCCAGCTGTTCGGCGGCAATTCGGCAGACGGTCCCTCACTCTTGCTCGAAGCGAAGGACCTCCCACTGAATTGCCGCTGCAGATCACGATCGCGGCTTTTTTTGTTTGTTTTTGTTTGGCTGCTTGGGGCGGCCAAAACCCTGGAGCTGGCCCTGAGTGCTCCCTAGCTGCTACATCTTGCTATGGGTCAGGTATGGCCACCACTTTCACCATACAGACTAAACACAAAGAAGACCTTGCAGTCAGATAGCTGAAACAATAGTAGTTGCGCTCAAAAACACAGACACATGGAAAAACATGAGTGGAAGTTGAATCACCTGGCCCAAAGGGTTTCAAATGTAGGGCTAGGATTTGGATTGGTAGAACTGTTTTTGGTCTGTGTGTGTGAGAAAGAGAAAGATACGGCACAAAGCTGAAGCACCACAGGACAAGGAACAGGTAAGAAGACAAGGAGGCCCAGCCTGGAAGCAAGGTGTGGGGCCTTGAGAGAAACCTAGATAAGCAGAGTGCTGGCAGAAAGAGTTTGATGCTTTGAGCAAGGAAAGTGTTTCCTACTACTTGACTCCTACAGTGTTAAGAGAAACAAGACTTTGTGCATTCTTTTTAAATAATCAAAATTGCATCAAAGAAATGCCTATCATCAAGTTCTCCTCCAAATGGGAACCGCCTACAAGACCCAACATTTTTGGATAGCCACTTGGGTCAAAATGGCTAGCAGACACCCTAATATGTGCCCAGATTTCCCAAGGGCATGTTGGGTACTGAGGTCTTTTGAAAATCTGGCACTAGATCCCTTAGTGGTGAGAGGAGCTGATAGTTTTCAGACTTCTTGACTGAGACCTGACATGTGTCTGGTCTTTCACAACATCCCTTCTTAACAAGGTCACAATCCTGCAAGTTACTGAGGCTTGGTCCACACTGGGGCATGGGATCGATCTAGGAAACGCAACTTCAGCTATGAGAATAGCGTAGCTGAAATTGACGTTTCCTAGATCGAACTAAGTTTACTTACTGCGGGTCCACACGGCGCAGGCAAGCTCTCCCATCGACAGTGCTTCCTCCTCTCGGCGAGCAGGAGTTTCCGCAGTCGACGGAGGAGCGCTTCTGGGATCGATTAATCGCGTCCAGATAAGACGCGATAAATCGATCCCAGAAGATCGATCTCTACCCGCCGAATCAGGCGGGTAGTGTGGACCTAGCCTGAGTGATTCCAGAATGTTGCAGGCGGTCTGAAATGCCCTGTTGAAGTCAATGTGAGTTTTGCCACATTTTTCGTGGGAAAAGGATCACCATCTTATTGTGTTGACTAAAGGCCACATTCACTATCACATGTTGTTCCCTTTGTGACACTTAGGTGATGTAAAGTGTGTGCAAACCTCTAAATCCCCTGATGGGGATACTACAGAATGGGGGAGTTCCCAGCAAGAATGGAGCTAGCAGATCTACATACTATGCCTCTCTCCTAGCATCTCCTGGCACAGGGGATGTATTGGGAACAAGAAGGGGCAGGCAGGGGAAACGTACAGAGCTCAAAGCATTCTAGCAATCCCCAGTTAGTATTCGATGCCTAAGGAACAATAGCTAACTAGCACAGTTTAGAGCAGCCGTAAATTTGCTCTAAACTGCTCCAGGGTCAGAGCAGAGAATCAGGAAGATGTAACCGACTCCCTGACGAGAACATGGCCCTGAGGCAGTGCTGTGCTGGCCCGGCCCAGTGGGCATAGAACTTTCTCCTTCTGTAACCTAGTACAGCCCATCCCTCCCCACTTCTAAAATACATCTTCCAGAGGCATTTTAATCTGATAACTTGTGTATTTTATGATGCTTTAATTTATGTTTTTAATCTGCTATGATTCTTTTATAATTGTTTATGCAGAGCAGTGAATGCCTCAGCAGGGAGTGCTTTATAAATAAATGGAGATATAAATAATCTAACTTCTCCCTCCTGAAATTTCTAAGCAAACAAGGTGGCCTTAAGGTCCCATTCTTCCTGCTTTAAGGCTATGGGTCTTTTTCTTTCACTTGTTTTTTGTGTGCGTGTATGACCTTTCCTTTTCATGAGTAATATAAGGGCATATTTCACATTCTGTTCACACAGCTCCCAGCAGACAGGGAAAAACACAACTGGAGGGAAAGAAAAATGAAGAGCCCTTGCAGCTTCTTAATCTCCAACTATCTTTCCTTTTACAGCGCAAAGAATTTGGGGTTCTGTTTACTACTCTGTAGTAGTTTTATGTTATTTGTTTGCTACTTGAATGGACAGGGCACATAAAATGAGAGAGCCATAAGGATCTCTGACAACCAGCAAACAAACCTCATTATATTATAATAATGGAAAGCTAATTGGATGATTAAAAACAACTGTGACCGGCTTAGTAGCCCTGTGAATGGAGATGAGTCTCTAAGGCCTGGTCTACACTATGACTTTAATTCGGATTTATCAGCTTTAATCCGAATTAACCCTGCAACCGTCCACACAACGACGCTATTTATTTCGATGTAAAGGGCCCTTTAAATCGATTTCTGTACTCCACCCCGACGAGCGGAGTAGTGCCAAAATCGATTTTAGCAATTCAAATTAGGGTTAGTGTGGCCGCAATTCGATGGTATTGGCCTCCGGGAGCTATCCCACAGTGCAGTGCATCATTGTGACCGCTCTGGACAGCAATCTAAACTCGGATGCACTGGCCAGGTAGACAGGAAAAGCCCCGCGAACATTTGAATTCCATTTCCTGTTTGCCCAGCGTGGAGAGCACAGGTGACCACAGATAGCTCATCAGCACAGGTAACCATGCAGGCTGATAATCGAAAAAGAGCACCAGCATGGACTGTGAGGGAGATACTGGATCTGATCGCTGTATGGGGAGAGGATTCAGTGCTTGCAGAACTTCGTTCTAAAAGACGAAATGCAAAAACTTTTGAAAAAATCTCCAAGGGCATGATGGAGAGAGGCCACAATAGGGACTCAGATCAGTGCAGCGTGAAAGTCAAGGAGCTCAGACAAGCCTATCAAAAAACAAAGGAGGCAAACGGTCGCTCCGGGTCAGAGCCGCGGACATGCCGCTTCTACGCCGAGCTGCATGCAATTCTAGGGGGGGCTGCCACCACTACCCCACCTGTGTTCGTGGATTCTGGGTCGGGGATAGTCTCATCAGCGACGCCTGAGGATTCTGCCGATGGGGTAGAGGAGGAGGAGGAGGAGGAGGAGGATGAGCTTGCAGAGAGCACACAGCACTCCATTCTCCCCAACAGCCAGGATCTTTTTATCACCCTGACTGAAGTACCCTCCCAAGCCAGTACCCAAGACTCTGACCCCATGGAAGGGACCTCAGGTGAGTTTACCTTTTAAAATATAAAACTTGTTTTAAAAGCAAACGGTTTTTAATGATTACTTTGCCTGACTTTGCATTCGCGGTCAGTTCAGCTACTGGAAAAGTCTGTAGCTACTGGAAAAGTCTGTTAACGTGTATGGGGATGGAGCGGAAATCCTCCAGGGACATCTCCATGAAGCTCTCCTAGAGGTACTCCGAAAGCCTTGCCAGAAGGTTTCTGGGCAGTGCATCCTTATTGCCTCCTCCATGGTAAGACACTTGACCACGCCATGCTTGCAGCAAGTAATCTGGTATCATTGCCTGACAAAGCCTGGCAGCGTATGGTCCCAGTGTTTGCTGGCATTCAAGCAACATCCGTTCTTTATCTTGTTGTGTAATCCTCAGGAGAGTGATATCACTCCTGGTAACCTGGTTGAAATACGGGAACTTAATTAAGGGGACAGAGGTGGCAGTTCCTATTCGGCTGTTTGCCTGTGTCTGAAAAGAAATCCTTCCCTGAAGTTAGCCAAGCGCAGGGGGGGAATTGGCCCAGAGCTTTTCGCATTAGGCTAGCAGGGATCTTCCCTGTTACCAGCCACGCGGTGGGGGGAGGGGTACCGTGATCATCCCAGAGAATTCATGGC